>NC_051065.1:136108284-136303284 GCF_004664715.2 Peromyscus leucopus
AATCTACGCAGATTTCTGTTATGGGAAACTTATCTCTCTTGTGGCCTGATATCCAATGGAATCAGGCACTCGTTCAAGAGCCAGGGTTCACATTCAGCTAGTTGGAATAGATTATAGAGTTCCCTAACCGGACTAGAGAAAGGGAGGCCCCCGAGGAAGCAGAGGCGGGGCCAGGAGGTTGCATGGGCCTTTTTGAGCCATGAAGTGAATTAGATGGTATGTGACTCGGTTGTTGTGATTATCTCAGCTTTTTAATCTTTACATTTGTCCCCAAGTTTTATTATATAATAAATGCAATATATTTCTGAAGATAAATAGTAAGGAGTCTGAATCAATAATTAAAAGCACTGCCCCAAAGAAATTACCTAGAAATGATGGCTCCATCGGCATATTTGAAAAACAGACACAAATCCTAAAACTCTTCAAAAACCCAAAGAAGGAACATTGCTTAGGTTAATTCTATGAGACCACCATTTTCCTCACACCAGAGCCAGAGAGAGAAACGACAGGCAAAAAGTCAATGTCCCTCATGAACGATGTTGTAATACTGTTTGTTTTCTTTTAAGATTTTTATTCATGAGTTTGTGCCCCCTTTGTGTTTTCATTGAGCCAGGTTCTCAGCCAGGCTGCCCAGGCTAGCCATGAACTCGCCACGTTGTTCAGATAGACCTTGACCTTGTGAGCCTCTAGCCTCAGCCTCCAGTTGTAAAGCAAGCAGACCGTGAGATCCTCAGCTGTGCTCGCTGTTGGTGATGTCTAGAGGAGGGTCCCATTCCACAGGCCCCAGACTCAGTTATAGTGTGTCCCCCCCTCCCCCACCTTTCTCTTCCCTTTATCTCGATTCCCACACCCTTCTCTTCTTTTTCAGAGTCTATTTGCACATCACTGTCTCCTGGGAGTTGAGAGCAGGAGACAAGCCAGAGCCCAAGGCTCTGTGTCATGGAATGTCTTCACCAGGGAGTGGGGCATGCTTAGCCAGGGGAAGAACAACTTCTCATAGCAAAATTGAAGTTTGAGGTTTGCCTTGGAAAATGAAGAAGCTAGTGAAATCCTGATAAAGTAAGCAATTGCCAAGAACTATGCAATCAGTGAATTACTAAGAACTACACATTGCCTAATTGGAAGATGGTCTGGCTGTCATCTGGCCCTGAGAGAATTTGGGCCTTGAGCCTGGACTTCTGGGTAGATTGCTGTGCTTTAGAAGTCTCATACGCCACCTGTCCAAGGGGCAGCAGAGTCAGAGACTTCTAAGAGCCAAGATGCCTCCTGAAGAGACTGAAGTACCAGGCCTTTAGATTGCAACTGGGAGATGAGCCAGTGAGCCAGGCCGCCCAACAGGCCCAGAGGGCCCTTCTCTAGGCTGATGTCAGGGGTTCCTCCTTGCTTCCCAGGTAGTTCCAAGTGCTAGTTTCTCTCATCACAAGGTCCCCACAGCTGAATTTTCATGTAGATTGTGCTCATTGTTTGGTGGAATATTAGCTACTTTTTTTTTTTTTATCATTGATGTAACTATTGATGTAACAAAATACCTGACAAAAAAATGCCTTGTGGTTTGAATGAGGATGTCAGCCACAGGCTCACACCTTTGAGTCAGCCACAGGCTCACACCTTTGAGTCAGCCACAGGCTCACACCTTTGAGTCAGCCAAGGCTCACACCTTTGAGTCTGACAAGGCTCACACCTTTGAGTCTGACAAGGCTCACACCTTTGAGTCAGACAAGGCTCACACCTTTGAGTCAGCCAAGGCTCACACCTTTGAAGGCTTGTTCCCCAGCTGGGTGCACATTTGGGGAGGTGTGGCCTTGCTGGAGGAAGTGTGTCATGAGGGGCTGGGCTTTGGGAGTTCATGGCCTCACCCCACTTCCTTTCTTCCCTTCCCTCCCCTCCCTCCCTCTCCCTCCCTCCTTCCCCTGAGAGTGTGTCTGTGTGTCTGTGTCCAGGTTTTCAGTGAATGTGGCTGAAGGTATGATCCTTTGGTTTCCTGTTCCAGCCACCTGCTTGCTTGCCTTGCCTCCTCCGCCCTTATGGACTTCCCAAAGTAAACTCTTCTGTAGTTGCCTGGGTCATCGTGTTGTGTCAAAGCAACAGAAAAGTAACTAATACACAACTTAAGGAAGGACGGGCTTTGTTTTGGCTCTCAGTTTGGAGTGACGTAATCCTTCCTGGTGGGAAGGCATGGCACAGGAGGTTCAGGCAGCTGGTCACATTGTGTCCCCAAGTGAGAAAAGAGCGAGAGATGGACGTTGCTGTTCAGCTCATCCTCCGTTTTCCCTTTTTCTTTTTATGTAGTCCAGGATTCTGGCTCATGAGATGACACCACCAAAATTCACGGTGGCTCATCTTACTATAAACACCCTCTAAGTGTGTCTCCTTGACAGTGACAGTTAATGATCACATTAACTGGCAATAGTGAGGCCAGGAAACCCTGTTCTGAGTCTTAGCCATCCTTTTATATCTTCAGGGAATGTCAATTGGCTGGTAACCCTGATTTTGTTTAGAGAGAAAAATTGCCTTTCAGACTTGATCCACACTCCTTCTTTATGCAAGGAGTAACATGGCAGTGATCGGGACCAACATTGGCTGATCTGCTCAGTCTTGGCCTTGACAGGACAGATAAGCATTTGCTGTGAGAGACACCGTGAGGTTGTCTATCCGGTAAACGCAATATGAGGGTTCTGCTCTGCTCCTAGGAGGCAGGTGGTGGAAGGCCTTATTAAACTTGCATGAGTGAGGTGAGCAGAGCTATCCGACCTCAGGCTCAGGCAGTGTCGTGGCTGTTTCCTGGCTCATAAAGCTCAGCCTGTGCAAAGTGAGAAGTCGAGGCTCATTAATAAGCCAGTACCCTGTAGTCAATACATGAGAGGAGAGTTTACATTAGGGAAACAATGTGAGAACGTTCACTGGCCCGTCTACAAAACCAATCCACCATGGGACAAGATTCAGATGTTTAGATAACTCATTAATCTGGCAGCCGTAAAAAAAAATAAATAAAGCCCGGTGGGCTGACTGTTGTTGTTTTATGCTTGGATGATGGAACAGTGGATTTACAGAACACAAACTGAGACAGCTCTCTGCATTCACCCCCTTCTTCCACCTTCTCCAAGCATTTGTTCTACTGACTCCCCATACCCATAGGAGGCACTGTACAGACAGGACCTTTGCCTTGTGGGGTTGCCTACACCAAGTCCAGCAAGTTTAGCAGGGGGAGGGGAGGCTCTTACCCCTGCTCTGGGAAACAGACCTAATAGCTGGGTATGATCACAGTAAGTGTGCCTGTGAGGCGCTGAATACGGCGGACAGTCCGAGGGGCACCTCCACCCTGTAGCTGTCCTGGCGGAAGGAGTAGGAGGGGTCATGGTCAGTGTGCTGAAGGATGGACTCGTAGACTTGGAGCATCATGTAGAACTTACACGGGCTCTTGTCTGCTTCTCTCTACAGCCGATTCTATGTTTCCCCACCGCTCCTGAAAGAGGATACTCTGTGTTTGTGTGTGAGAGAGAACACTTAGGCTCTGAGATAGCAGGTGACTTCTGTGACTTCCAAAGGGCTCCGTGACCCCGCAGACTGAGCTTTTCAGTTGCACAGCTCTGCACCCCCAAACCGCCAGGCACCATGCCAAGGGCTTTGCATTTAATCCTCTACACAAGGCTGTAGAGGAAGCTTTTAGTGTTCCTGTTACCAAACAAGGAAACTGGCTCATAGAAGGATTAAGTGACATTCACAAATGGTGCCTGCTTACCCCAAGCCTCTGCTCTTAACTTGACCCAGGCATGTTTACAGAGTAGCGTTGTCCAAACGGGCTCCTTCTTCTTCTTCTTCTTAGAAGCAGTGAGCTTCGTTAGCTAGTTAGTTTTGATTCGTTTATTTTTTGAGACAGAGCCTCAAGAAGCTCAGACTGGCCTTGAACTTGCTGTGTAAACAGGATGAACTTAAACTTTTAATTCTCCTGTTTCTGCTTCCTGAGTGCTAGGGTTACACACGTATGTCACCACATCGGATTCTATGGTGTTGGGGACCAAGTCCAGGGTTTCATGCATGCTAGGCTGGCAAGCTTTAAAAAAGAACTGTGACGTTGGCACAGTGAATCTACACAAGTTGTTTGCACAACTGCAGTGTAAGTCAGGTCCCGGCATTGCTTTGTGTGAAACCTTTCCCACGTGTGTTGCGTGGACTGAACACACTGGACGCATGTTGGGCAGTGTATGCTGGCAGAGAGTTGAAGCTCAAAGCCAAACCTAGGCGATGCTTTGGCCCCACATGTCTGTAATTTATATCCCAGGGCCAGTGACTGTGAGGGATATTGCCCTGGAGAAGCACGGCTTATCCAGTTCAGGTATTGGGTATTTTTTGTTTGTTTGTTTTTATCTAATAAAGAAGTTCTGGATGGCTCTTGGAGACTGTGGGAGATTAGCTTAAACTGAAATCATGTGATTATCCTAAGTTAATCCAGGAACTGTTTTTAGACTTGTGATGTGTTTAAACTGTGTGTGGTGGGCTAAGCATGTCACATCCCAAGTTCATACAGTGAAACCAGCCCCAGGGTTATAGTATTAAGATTTGGGGCTTTGGGAGTAGCTATGTCATGACAGCCCCCCTCCCCTGCTTTTTTTTAAAGCAAGGTTTCTCTGTGTAACAGTCCTGGCTGTCCTGAAACTCACTTTGTAGACCAGACTGGCCTGAAACTCACAAAGACCCACCTGCCTCTGCCTCCCAAGTGCTGGGATTAAAGGCGTGTGCCACTACTGCTCAGCGAGAGCCCTTATTAATAGGATTATTGCTATAAATGACTATAAAAGGACCCCAGACAGCTCTCACTGTCTATGCTATGTGAAGATAAAGCAAGAAGCCAATAAATGGTGCTCACTAGAGCTGACTGTGATTGCACTCTCACTCCAAATGTCAGCCAGCAGTCTGTGAGAAATAGAATCCTGTAGTTCATTAGCTAACTTGTTACAGCACCCTGAGCTGCCTATGACATGATGAGGAAAGTCCTGTTACCATATCGTCTCATATATTGCACAGCAGCAACACTGGGGCCTTCCCACCCACAGTAACTCTTCTCTGTTACTATGTTACTATGCATGGCTACACTGAGCGCCCCCTCCCCCATACGTTGCTTCCCAAGATTCCTGGTTAAAGGCAATAGGATAAAGTGTGACTGGGGACACCCAAGAAGCCCTTCTAAGACCATTTTTATATTTGTTTCTTAAGATGGTGTGCTTTTTAATTTTTTTCATTTAGAATATTTTTGGGAATTTCATACATTGTATTTTAATCACCTTCAACTCCTCCCCAAATTCCCCAAAGATCCCCATCTAATTCCATATCCACCAACTTTGTGTCCTCTTTGGAAAATTGGTTTTAATTTTGTGTTTATATGTGAGTATGTACACATGACTGCACTGCAAACAGAGACCAGAAGAGGGCTTCAGATCCCCTGGAGCTAGAGTTAGAGGTGGTTGTGAGTCACCTGATACAGGTGCTAAAAACCAAACTGAGGTCCTCAGGAAGAGCACCGGACGCTGTTCCTGCTGAGCCACCACTCTTCCGTGCTTCCTACGTGTGACAGAGGCAACGGGTACAACTTCTACTTTAAACAGCACTTCGGACTTTCTGAGGGTTCTTAGAACCGAAGGAAGATTTTATGTCCCCTGGCTTTGAGCTCCTATCCTGGCTGGAACGCCCTTACCAGGGAAAGAGAAACACAGTGGACTGGGTTGCTGCACACTGCCTGACATATTGAAAACTCACAGCTTCCTCTGCGTTGGGGCTTCCACTAATATGAAACAACTCTGGCGCATAGTAACCCAGAAGTCTGAAGCAAAGCCAATGACAGCATAATGTATATTCTGCTGTGTCTCCTGGGAGTTTTGGCTTTGTGAGAAGATTTGGAAAGGAATAACAGCATACAAAAATCAAGAGAGATTTTACCTGGAGGAAAGTGGCTTCTAAAGAGAAATGTGTATTTCTATAATAAAGTTTATCTGCTAAAGATAAACTTTTTATTGGTGGTCTTTCCCTCCAGCCTTGGTTTGCATCATGGGATAACTTTACATTGCTGTTTCACCTGTCCTTTAAGAATTTTACCAGTTACACATCATTGTCCTGAAAAATATCCCGTAGTGGGTGGTTGTTTGAGCCATGCCCTGAAGCACTCACTGCCCCTAGTGAGGTAGCAGGTAGCTGTTACACCTGCCTATGACCTTGAGGTGCATGCCCCTGGGGTGTGGCCACTGGGGACCTTTAAGACCTGGGATGCATGTATGCAGCTCTCTCTTCTCTTCACTACCTCATGGTTTTGGATGTAGACCAGGGCAGAGCTTGCCAGAGAACCGCATTGGACCATGCCTCACCCTTTCAGGATCCTGCGAGAAATTCCTTTATTCTGTCTTGTGAGTTAACCCCCAAATAAATTCCTTTGTTCATTAAATAGACTCCATGGATCAATCCCAATATTTGGTGCCCAACGTGGGGCCAGTATCTGATGACATGCAAATGAAGGGCATGTTGAGTGTTGGGCATGACAACACTAGAATCTCAATGACCATGGAAGTATCTCATTGATGACATCTAGGCAAGCAGGTGTCCTTTGTCCATGTTGTAATCACATTGGTCAGAAGCCAGTCATGTGGCCCCACCTGAGCTGCGGAGGGGCCATTTTGTACTTGTATTCATAATAAATGCATCAGATGCTATAGAGTGGCTCATAATCCAGGGGAGACCTGAAGAGAAGGATTCACTTTAGGCTAAAAGAAAAGGTTCAGGGGTAGGGTGGGCCAGACCACCCACTTGGGCCCTGTGTCTATTATGTGCAGTGAGTATTAGTTGGATGTTTGTTGAATATAGAGGTGACATGTATCGTATGTGGTTGACCATGACTCTGCACTCTTTAAGACTTAAATGTGCTGAGTATAGTTTTTTTTTTTATTTTCCTGACTTTTCCAGGAAGTAAACAAACCCACCTCTTCCCTGGGACCCACACTAGATGCTGTATGTTCCTCTCCTGGCATCAGGAACACATGAGGCCCTTATTTTCTCCTCTGTTTTTCCATGGTAAAATGTAAACTCCTTAAAGCAAGACCTTGTAGCATCTGCCTTCTGAACCACAGCCCTTTCCATGGTGCCTGGCATGAGATGGGCTGTGAACAAATGATGTGCTGGTTTGAATGAGGACTGTCTCCTGTGGGCTCATGTATGTGAACATTTGGTCTTCAGTTGGTGGCACTGTTTGGGGAGGTTATGGAACCCTTAGGAGGCAGAACCTTGCTGAAGGAAGCACATCCCTGGAGGTGGGCTTTGAAGTTTGATGGCCCCTCCCACTTCCTGTTCTCTCTTTCTGCTTTCTGTGTGGGGATGAGATGTGATCTCTCGGCTTCCGAACTGCCAAGCCATGTTTTTCCTGCCATGGTGGACTCTGTCTCTCTGGAGAAGTAAGCTAAAATGCATCCTTTTCTCTGCCCCTTCCTTCTAGATAGCCTGGGCTACATGAGACCCTGTCTCAAAATACAATAGGGACTCCGAGGGACAAGCAGGGAGGATTGGGAGGACAAAGACCCTGGAGAAACACACAGGAATGTGGACAGAGTTTGGACAGAGCCAAGGTCACAACCTTACACATTGATTCAGGCCTTATTTATGAGTACCCATCATGCCACATGCTGGAGTGGAGGACACATCCCTGAGTCAGACAAACAGGTCCTTCCTCTCAGGAATCATAGTCGCAGGAAGGATCTAGTCCTGGGATTTTATCACAGCAACAGAGAACGAAACTGCAATGAATGCCTATTTTTTTTTCTAATTGAAAGGTTGTCCTATATTATTACCTGGAGATGAAACTGGTAATTCTGTCCAATTAGAGTTTATAGGTGACAAGTGTGACCAGGAAGCAGTAGCGGGGAAAGTGGCTTTGAGGCTGGACAGAGCTGGGTCAGATTCTAGGTGTTTCTCTTCATAAGCCAGCCGTTCCTGTAATTTAGCCGACACTGGCTCTTGATCCAGTTGCTTCTCAATTTCAGCATGTGGAAAGTGGACAGTCTACCTCTATAACGTTATTTGGAATTAATCAACTACGATATAAAGGACTGAGCATTTGAGAAAGAAACTGTCATTGTCCTGAGGGTCAGGTGTAAATGTTGCATCCATCCTGTCGAGAGAATCCTGTGGTTTATTCAAAGCAGCTGTGCAAAGCTGCATGCATCCTGCACCTCCCCAGGTACCGGGTGAGGACTGAGGCCCAGGCAGAAGAAAACATTGAAAAAAATTTGGCAAGTACTTGTTTGGTCCTTCCAACAACAAATTCCAAATTTCAAATTTTTTTTTTTAAAGATCTGGCAATTGTTTCATTGTGCTTATGAAACAATTGTTTTACATAAGTAGTCACAAAATCTTTTATTGATTGAATTTTTTCCTCATGGACGTGGGTCACTGGGTTAAAGATGTAATTGTAACGCTTAGCTCTGAGAATAAGAGAGACATTGATAGACTGTCTTGTGATAAGCCCCTCACTGACTCTTAAAAACAAAGCTCCTCCTCTTCTTCGTGGCCAGCAGTCAGAAATATTATGGCTGGAATTTCTCTCCCAGGCATCCAGATGAGGCTGCTGAAAACCAGGGATGAGTGTCTGCAATTCTCTGTGTTATGTTTTGATGCTCCATAACCCATTTGGCCAAAGTGAATATCATATTTGGTTCTGAGCATGGTTCCTAATGCTGTGCCCTGTGCCAAGCACCAGGCTGGAGATCTGTGAGCTGGGAAATGGGCCAGCTATTTGAAGCACATTGCATCAGACATTCCCCGGGGTGCAAAGGAAGGCCTCCTTGCTAGAGAGCAGGAGGAATTCTGCCCTTGGAGATTGGACTCGGTAATTTTAACTCCTTGGCGAAAGGCCAAACCTTTAGCCAACAGATATCATGTGGCCCATAGAAAATTTAGACACAAAGCCTCCAGCTCTGACTTTTCATGTGGACACTACCGCCAAGATATGTTGCCCTCAGGGGTACAGCTTTAAAAATGGAGCAGCTTTATAAAATTTGACATTAAAAGCATCTTAGTAGATTTCCTCACTCACAAGACATGGAAATGTTTAAGAGTAATATTGTTTTTCTTTGCAATGAGAAAATGAAGATTCCAGACTAGAGAGCTGTCTCCCCTCCCAACCTCCAAAAAAAGGGGGGCACCTCTTATTTTCTTCTCAGGTTACATATAATCATACGATTCCCAGTGATGGATGGATAGATTAGTGCGAAGATTACATTCATAAATCAGACCCTACTGGTAGTTTGTGAACCAACTTCGTAACTTGTCATTTTCAGCCCCCAAAGTCCATCTCACCTACACTCCTAGACAAGTGCTTTGGGATTCTACACTCCCTAGTTCTTTCTGTGTGTTGCCTGGGTTACTGTGAACTGTGTTTGCTAGTCTGTGTGCTCTTTCAATACAAAGCCCTACTCAAATGATTTTTTTTAAAACAACTAGCAATGCAGAAGAGTCCCTGGAGACCTCACTTCTGAATGATAAAGGTGGAATGGGGTTAGAAACAAAGCTGTGTGGAGTGGCCTCAGGGCTCATCAGAGAACCAAGCAAAGAATCTTTGGCGGGATTTACTCCTTCTACAAAACTATGATGCAGTTATCAGCATCCTGCAGTGTGTTAACTGAAAGTCAACGAATTCACAGTGGGAAGGAAAAGCTGAATCTTTTGCTAGCTGGACATCTTTCTTACCTTGAAGTCTAGAACCTGAGGGGCACCAAGGAACAGAGTGATGAGAGTGAAGACTGAAAAGAATGATCTGGAAACCTGCATCTGAGTGACCACTCTGTAGTCTCAACTCTGGCTCTGCAATGCAAGGTCTGGTTTCTTCTTCTCTTTTCTGGGGCCACTAGATCCCTCCTGGGAAGGGGTGCTCAAGGAAAACACGAAAGATATATGAAGTGCTCGCTTCCATGGGCTGTCATGGTCCAGGCTATGGAATTGATGTGAGCATCTTTGTGGCCATGAGAGGTCCACATCTTTTCACCAGCTCTTCTGTGGTTACACAGATTCATCTCTGATTTATGTGTGAAGGTCTAAGGATGTCACACAGGTACTTGCCACCTTTCTTGAACCCTGTTCACTTTGGAGACTGGCATGATGTGTTATTAAAATGCCCAGGAGGGGGGAATAGCAGAGTGAGAAGAGCAAGAGGCGGCAGGAAGGCATTGGGAAGGAGAGCCAAGTAGGTTATAAAACTAGCATTCCCCATGAAGTCCACCTGTCAGTCTGCAGGGTACGGACATATCCTGCCATTCTCCCTCCAGGCAAAAAGCCTTACTGGCCTGCTCTTTCAGGACCTTGCCAAGGTCTGTTGTGTCCAGGACTCTACAGTCATAAGAATCAGTAGAGGTGTGAGCTGTTTATTTGGTACCCTTTACTGTCATGATGGTCACTGACAAAACACTAAACTGACCTTGTGTAGTTCCAAGAAGGTGGCTGGAGAAGTATCTCAGCTGTTAAGAGCATGTACTCTTCTTGTGGAGGACCTGAGTTTGGTTCCCAACACCAATGTTAAATGTCTGCCCAGGACTCCAGAGCCAGGAGATCTGACACCCTCTTCTGGACTCCATGGGTACTACACTCACACATGCATATACCTATCCACACATAATAATTGAAAATGAAATAAATCCTGGGTGTGGGGTGGGGTGGGAGGGGATGAAGATAATTAGAGACAGAGGGAAACTTGGAAGAGGGGGCAAATATCGGACACAGAAGTGGGCTTCCAAAAACCACATTACTGCCAGGAAGCAGACAACTGTATCACTTTTGATTTGAGTGTGGACCTCACTATGTCTAGAAGAATGGTTCTCAGTTTTCCTAATGCTACAACCCTTTAATATAGTTGCTCATGTTGTGGTGACCCCCGACCATAGAATTATTTCATTGCTACTTCACAATTGTAATTTTGCTACTGTTACGAACTGTAATATAAATATCTGATATACAGGAGATCTGAATGGCCCTGTGAAAGGGCCATTTGACACCCCCGCCCAGGGGTTGAGACCCATAGGTTGAGAACTACTGATCTAGACCATTCTATTCTTAAGAAGTGGCACAAAGTAACAACTTCTCACAATGCCATTGATGTTCATTTTGACAGCGTTCATGGTCACAACACACAATCATGTACTTTAATCATACAAAATCCAAAGAATAATATGCCACTAGCTACACCAATTGAAATGAATCTGACAACAGAAATGAAAGAAACCAAGAGAATCTTCTGTCGGAATCCATACAGACGCCTAACAATATTCTTAAGGGATGGTGTCCGATAGCTGTCCTAGCATGCCTAGTCCGTTGTCAGAACTTCTGATTCCCAGCTTTCCTGGGTGGGGAAAGAAAGTGCATTTTTACAGCCTATAGCTCTCTGAGAAACTGCTCTTGTGTACACAGGTGGACAGAAAAATAAATGCAAAGGCTAGGCACCAAGATTGCTCAGACAGCAACAGAGGTCGGAGTCAGACTCAAAACTGCCGAATCAGCTCTGGCTGTTTGAAAAGGACCGTGACATTAGTTCAAAAGGGCCAGGGAAGAAACTCCCAACTGTCGACAAGGAAGAAACCCACTGGGAACTACAACAAGTCAGACAAGTAATTTTTTTCCTACTCTACTTTGAAACAGAGGTTTTCATCTTTGAAATAGGAAAAGATAAGCTGGCTGATGTGTGTGGGTAGAACCTCTCTCTTCCCCATCTGCCCACCCATTCCTGATCCTGTAGCTCCGAGGTTGGAGTGTGGATCACACTCGCTCATTTTCTTTAAAGTAGATTTATCGCTTCTTCCTGTGTGGCCATGCCTCTTCAATCATGAGGTATAACTCTGTAATAATGTTAGCTCTTTCCAGGGCTGTGACATTGATCAATGACGTGGGCAGATAACAATCCAATGTTCTGATAAAATCACAATTATACAAAAATTATTGCACTTAAAAAAATCAACCCAGCCCAAGCAGCAAAGGGCCAGCTAACTTGTCAGGAAGAGTTGAGCTTCCTGCCCTTTGCAGAGCACTTTGACCTTTCTGGAATCCTAGGGATTTGGTCCATCAAACGTCCAGAAGTGAAGACTCCAAGAGATACCATGAGCTCCTTAAGGCTAAGTCTTGGTTCTAGGAGGCAAATCACCTCCTTGGCCACATACTACACAGCAGGGACTCAGTTTAGCTAAAGGGCCCCTACAAAAACTCGGAAGCAAGGGAGCAGGGGTAGATATCATGTCCTCACCTGTGAATGAGAGAAAGATAGTTAGCATCTTAATGTATTAACCTCCTCCCAGTGCCACCTCTGGTTCTCATTATGCTCAGCCCCGTAACTCATGAGGGCCTGAATTTATCTGTGTATCTTATTGAGACTTGTCCTTTCCGTAGCTCTGAATATTTTCTCCCCACTTATACGTCTGTCTCTTATCTTTCCTCGTGCTTCATTCTCCCAGCTAGCCCAAGATGCTCTGGCTTTTTCTTAGTAGATATAGAGGTACCATGATGATGCTAGCCTACCACAGTTAAACAACATACACTTCCTATCCTTCTGTATTTCTCCAGTGATGCTCAACTGTGCCCCTCTCTCTATCGATGGTCCCTGTGCCCTTCTATAGTCAGAAGTACTGCTCTATGACTGATAAATGTGGGTGCTACTTGTTACTTTAGCCAAGATCCCTCAAATCTTCAGATCAGATTTTGAGGTCAAAATGTGAGTGCATACCACTGAACACATCACTAATGTTCCAGTGACCATCCCAAGTAGCTGCTCACACAGTAAGTGAAATCAAGGAATTTTCAGAAGCCATAATCCTGAGGCTCTGTGGTCAATACTGTTTTCTTTAGGGGAGTATCCATTCCAATCCAAACTCTTTTGGGGTCCCTCCCTCCAGCTTATAACTCTTGTAATCAACACAACATTTGCACACTTGTCTAGGTAGAGTTGGAAGGCAGTGTCTCTAAGTGGCAGAGAGAAATCCAGTATCAGAATGATTAAAGGCTCTTGGTAGAGGGGAAAATAACCATAAACTTCAGAGGTTTCCTCTGCTGCTGTGACACCAAGGAGACATTGAAGTTTGAAGCCAACTATGTGTGGCACAGACTATGTGCTGGGTATTTGTGACTCCCCATGACCACTCCTGTGTGCTTCCGAGTCAGACAGAAAGGCTGACGGGAAGTCAGAGTCTACACAAGTCCCTTTACCCTCAGAGCCTCTCTACTTACTGCTCCGGACTCAGAACTAGGACTTGCTGACGTTCTCGTAGATGACGTCACTGATGCAGAACTGTTGCTTCTTCCTCAGCCACATCAGCTGCACACACTGATGGATGAAGATGTACTGCTCCTAGGAGAGTCAACAGAGGCAGAGGGGGGCGTGTGGGAAGAGGAGGCACCCATACCAGGCAGCACGATTATCAGGACCTGGTGCAAAAGGAAATCACTTTCCTGTCTTTACAGCAACAACTTTATAACTTAAAACCCAAGAGACCGAACTTTAAAGGTATTTTATTAGTGATAGATCCTAGAATATCATTTCTTTATGTATGTGTGTAATGTGTGCACGTCTGTGTACTGTCTATATGTGTGCATGTATGTGAACACAGGTGTGGAGGCCAGAGGTCAACATCAGATATCTCCCTCAATCATTCTCCACCTTGTTTTTGTGGTACAAGTTCCCTCACTGAACCTGGTGCTTGGTGATTTGGCAAGACCAGCCAGCCAGCAAGCTCCAAGTGTCCTTATACATACACATACGGCAAGTCCTGTACCCACTGGGCTTCTGATGCCCCATACAGCAGAATGTATTTCATTTTTTGTTCTAGCTCTACTGAGGTATGATAAGTAATGTGAGGATAAGGAATAAAATATGGTGCTCTGATATGAATAGTGAGATGTTATTAGACATGTCAGTGAACAGGTGTCACCTCACATGGCTGCCATTTTCCTTTCTGGTGATAAGAACATTTCTAAAATTGCTCTCAGCAAATTTTAGGTATCCAGTCCTAGCTTTCGGAGGTGACGTTGCTGTGTGGTACAGATCATCCCTGCCCAGTGCTGAAGGCCATGATGTGCAACCGTGATGGGTTTTTGGAAACTAAAGAATTCCCACCTCATTGTACATTGGCATGAACCCTAGAGGTATAAGTTAAACACTGAAAATGGAAAGGGTAAGACAGGTTAGTTCCTTTCTGATTATATTAGAAAAGGAGATCCTAAAATTACAAGCAATAGAAAAATACAAATAAAAATTTCAAGCCCCTCTGTGTAAAACATGGTAAGAGGGAGAAGCACATTGGAAGGGAGTTGCTTTCAAAGCTACTCCACAGTGTCCAAGAGTTACACAAGGTCTCACAAATCAGGGAATAAATAAATAAACAATCGCTACACACAACATCCCTGGGAGGTAGAAACCGTCTTCTATTCCTGATTTGTAGCAGTTTGTGTTTATTAAGTGATTTTTTTTTTGAAGCAAGTAGAGGGAATATTAAGACATATGCAAACAGTGGCCAAGTTGTTGGGTGGGTGGCGCAGAGGTCATCTCAGCGGTGGGAGGGAGGCTGAGGCAGGAGGCGCAGGAGTTGGATGTCAGCCTGGGCTGCACAATGAGACTGTGTCTCAAAAAGTAAAGTCACAGCAGTAAACAGTGTAAATCCAAATGGTTGTTTTCATCTACGAACAGCACCGCTGGAGAAGGGGAAAGAATACTCAGTGATAATTTTGAGCGTATCAAGGTATTATCATTTCTTATCGTTGGAGAGGTAAAATTAATAAATGGTGTGGACACAGATAATAGTACAAAGCAGAAAAACCAAAGTGAATGCTCCATAGATGGCGTACTTTTTAAACAGACACAGACAATGTAGAAAAATTTTTAATCTTCTCCAAATAAGAAAGCAACTGAAGAAGCATTAATCTTTGAAGTGAAATTTAAAAGCTTTGGGTAGTTTGGGATGTATGTGAAAGGATGTACATTAATATGCTATGTGAAAATTCAGTGTGAAAGAAATGCATGCATATATATGTAACATGTGAGCACAAAGGAGTAGCTATGCGTGACTGAAAGCCAAGATAAACTCACCCAGACACTAAGGTTAGAGCACTCTGTGCCACGAAATAGGCTAATTTGATGGGTTTTCTCCTTCTTTGCTCCAACTGTTTCATTATAGGTACAATTAAACATTACCCCTAAATAAAGTCCAGCCAAGATGGCCACGAGCTTTAAACAGCCTCATGTAAACAACTTAACACAAAGGAAAAAAGCAAATGCTTCAAGCCCCAGCAGGTGGGAACCCCACCTCTGTGTTCTGAGCAAGCTTTGGAGCAAACACATTCACATTATGTTCTGATAACATCTCACTACACTGAGCCACCCACAGTGGTCCTCACACATCACTCCAGTATTTCTGGTGTTATGTGAACACTGGGAATAGACAGAGCTCTGGTCTGGACTCTCACCCCATGGCTGTCCACTGACCAAACTTTGTGTTGAAAACAGAAGCAAACATAACACATTTTCCTCAGTGGTGCAGGTAAGTTGTCTATGCTCCTGGAAATAATCCTTCATCCATGTTCTTAAAAGTGCGCACACGCATACACGCACGCACACACACACAGAAAGACGCAAAGTAGAAGACTAGTTGGGAAGGGGAGGGCCTCGATGGAAGTGGGAATGGGATAAGAGAGTAATGGGGGTAGATAAATATGATCAAAATACATTATGTCCATGTCTACAAATGCCATGATAAAACTCATCAGTATGTATAATTCATCTAATTATTATGTATAATTAGTATATGCTAATTAAAAAAACTCCAAACTCCAAACCAAGCAAAAACAATGAGAACAACATAAATCACAGGAAAAGGTAAGTAAAAGACTATTTGTGGACAAATCCATAAGACCAGGAGAAAGCCAAGCTGCCCGGAGTGAGGGCAATCTGCTCAGAGCAAACCCTAACTGACCTCCAGAGGGGCAATTGGAAGAGAAGCAAATGAAATGTCTCTAAGAATAGGACAGAGCACAGGGGAAGGAAGGAGGGTGTCCCAGCCATCTGCAGCAGCAGCTCACGGACTCAGCGCACTGCTAGGGATCCTGTGTCATCTTATTTACTATATCCTTTATGACAATGCATGAGAATTGTCAGTCATGTTTAGAGATGAGAAGTGAGAGCCTCAAGAGGTGTCATGACCTGTGAGGTCCTAAAGCGGAGGCTCTGACCCTCTCCCAGACTCTGGCACTGTTTCATTTCCCCACAAGGGTGGAGAAACCCCAAAATGTGCTAATCAAATGAAAGCGGTCAGGACCAAATGGACTGCCCATGCATGCTGCACTGATCTCCAGAGAGACCCTGAGGACATGGCTACTTGAATCAGTCACTTTTGCCATCCTGGGGGATAGCATGGTGTGATGAAATTAAGGGAGTAGGCGGAGTGGAGAAGGTTGGAAAATTAACAATGCAAGATGAGAAGAAATGTGCTATTCAATTCCTAGGTTGATTATGTACAGAAAGACCAGCTCTCAGCTGGAGACTGATTTTGTCCTCTTGATTGGCATGCTTGATTGACAAGTGCAAGAAAAATCATTTGGTTCTTTGTTCTTTACTTATTAACCAAGTGAATTAGCAGGCAGCAGGATCTGAATGTGAGTGGGCTGAAGGACAATGTGAGATAAATCAACTGGCATTGGAAAATACAGGTTGGACCAGGAAGAACAGAGAAACAAGGAAAAATAAGATAAATGAACAAGATGTTCTAGATGTAACCGATAGAGCAGGCATAAACAAACAAGTGGAAGGTGTCCATCTTGGACTGCTGAGGGAACTCAAGGGTAAAGCGGGGGAAGCTGGGAAGGCAGGAAGCCCGGAGACCTGGGCCCCCTTCATTACTTTGATTCTCCCAGCAAGATCCCGGAAGGGACAGCAGACTTTCGAAAGACTGTTTTCATGGAGATGTCAACCAGAAATGTGGCTGTAAAGAAGGAAGCCAGACACCTAAAACTGGGGCCAAAAATAAGGGAGAAAACAAAGCATTGTCCTAACTGTTGGAAGCCAGCCCCATCGAGGCTGGTCTGGCTTCCGCCGTTATCACACCTGAAGACAAATAGTGGAGGGGCCCTGTGTACAAAGGTGGTTTTTAAAGACGGATTAAACTTCTGTAGTTGTGAAAAATCAAAAGTAAACAGTCTGTAATCAACATCTATAAAGTTAAAAGAGGTATAAATTGAGGAAGTCAGTCTGGTCATTCATTCATCAAGCAAGATGCTTAAAATAATGTGTC
Source organism: Peromyscus leucopus (assembly GCF_004664715.2). Classification (NCBI taxonomy): domain Eukaryota; kingdom Metazoa; phylum Chordata; class Mammalia; order Rodentia; family Cricetidae; genus Peromyscus; species Peromyscus leucopus. The sequence goes on from NC_051065.1 coordinate 136,125,570, forward strand.
CTTTGAAGTATGGGGATTTATACGTGCCATATAGGAATGTGTTTTGTAAGAGGTATATTACATATAATGTAATGGAGATGGTTCGGGCCCAGATCCAGCCCCCATCGCCTCCCTTCCCACCTCTCTCTTCCCCTCCCCACACCTTCCGCAGTCCAACTTCATGAGCTCTGTTTTATTCAAACCCACCAAGTGTACTTAGTGCTGCCTCTCTGTGTGTGGGTGTGGGATCTCTTGGATGGTGGGGAGCTTCTCATGCCCTGAATCCCTGCCAAAAACGGACTGCTTCCTCCAAAGTCACCCACCAGTTGTTAACAGCACCCCAGGGCCCACCTCCCCCTCTCCACGCTGGGACTTTGGCCCAATCTTGCACAGGGTTTGAGCAGGCCGTTACTACTGCACAATCCTATCTGCAACTGCTCTGTTGTGTTCAGAAAACAATGCTTCCTTATCGTTATCCGCTGCCTCTGGCTCTTGTATTCTTTCTGCCCTCTTTCAAGAGGATCCCTGAGCCTCTGGAGGAAGGGGTGTGACACAGACTTCCCCTTTAGGGCTGGTCACTCAGCAGTCTCCAGCAACCTGATCAGCTGTGGGTCTCTGCGTGAGTTGCCATCTATTGCAAGAAGCTTCTCTGAAAGGGACAAGGTCCTGCCCAGGACATGCTTCCTAATTGTCATTAAGATGTCTGACTGTTAGTGGGTCACTGACTGAAACTACCATGACCTGGGTGCAACTGGGCAACAAACACATTCAAACGGCTGTGCCAAGCCTTGCTCAGAGCTGGAAAGAAAGTGGGGAAGAAAAGTACACAAGGACAGGAAAGTCAACGTTGGAGACGCTGAGCCATTGCCCTCCAGGCTATTTGAGTTATGCTGCCATCTAGTGGTGCTTGGAAGAAGCTGCAGGAGGAAGAACAAGGCATGAAAGAAAAGTCTGGTAAAAGAGAGGTCAGGCTTGACCTTGTTCTAATCCACAAGCCTTCTCCTCCCACACACTTCTCCAGGAAATGCTCCACTGTGTCCTTGAGGCCGGAGAGTAACCTTATAGACCAGTGATTTGGATTATAAAGAAGTCACTGTACTTGGGTTTTTGCACACACAAACACACTCTGGCTGCTGCTGGTGGGCATCAACAACTCAGCCTGGAGCTGTCCTTCCAGGCTGAGCACATTCTAAGGCTTCAAGGGGAGGGAGGACTTGGGAGAAGAGGAGGCAGAGGGAGCACTGGTTAATAGCACTAGGGGAATTCTGGTGCACACCGTCCATTCATTTAAGGGACTGGGACAGTGATGGTGAACTTTAAAACCAAGAGAGACAGAATGCACAAATACAACTAAGAGTTATCATCTAAAGTGAATGGAGACGAAGAGTCACGTGGAGGGAAAAAAACAAAACAAAACAACGGTGAACTTATTGACCAGTCTGTCCTCTCAAGTATAAATCAAATCATACCAATCCTGCAGTCTCCCTTTAGTGGCACTTACCCGGATTGACGGCTACTGTCAGTGAATTTCATACTGCGCAAAAAACTTTTTTTTCTATTGCAGACACATCTGCTGGCTCTAACTCCCTAAAAGGCAGATGGAGCCAGAACGAGTACAGTCACTGTATACACAATGGTGCTCCGGGAGGCTGACCCCTATTTGTTTTGTACTGGGGTGGTTTTAAATATACACAGCGAGAAAATGGGAGAGACAGATGTGAAAACATTGTGACAATCTTTTAAAACATGAAGTTGGATAATGGGTGCTTTCAGTCAAGGGCAAACTTAAGCATACTTATTGCTTCCGTTCCTACCTCCGTCTGTACCATTGACATCCGGTATGACCTCATTTCTGACACCAGCCCTAAGATGTCCACAAATTCATGATCTCGAACGTGCTGCAAGAGCCTGTCCAGGGCAATGAACGTTCCTGTTCGTCCCACGCCCGCACTGCAAAAGAAGGTTGAGATGGCGCGTGAGTCACAGCAGGCTTCTGTGCTGTTGGAAATCAACTGGAAACTTCTGAAGTTGATAGATAGCAGTGGAAGAGGAAAAACTATTCTCCCACAGTGCCTTCCACTCTACTGGCTCTTCAGCATGCAGTGCTGGTCAGTGTTGCTTGGGTGTCATATTTTTGGTCATCACTGTTTCTTTCTTAGAGAAATAAAGGTTTGTATCACGTCTGCCTGGGGTTCTCTGCTTTTGGAGGAAAGTAAAGACCCTGTACTGGAGATAGTCCTTTCTCCCCTTAAGGTAGGGATGCACATTAACAGCCTTCCGTCCCAGGAACCTGGAACCCAGCTCAAAGGTTAAGTTGGCAAGCATGCAGCCTAACTCCAGCTCCAGGGCCATAGACCCATGTCCATGTTCAGCTCCCGTCTCAGACTGCTCTACAGCACACACGCCTCTACTGACCCACCCAGGAATCTGCAGGAATCTCCCAGTGATCCTCTAAATAACTGCTTTAAAGTCAAAGCTAACACTTGCAGCCCATCTCATCCAGTCCCTGCATCCCAGTGCTCAGAGGGTGGCTGGATGTGGACTGATACTGCCAACTCCCCACAGAGGCTCCAACTCTACATGTCAAAGCCAGCTCTTCCCTTCTTCCAATCACCCAGAGAGCCAAAAGCTTCCAAATTCTAAATTACACTCGCAGGTTGGGTAAAGAGACAGTTGTAGCCAATTTACATGTGGAAATTGCTAGAGGATAAAACCAAAACTAAAAGCCTTGAGTTTAGAGCTCAATTTACTTTTTTATTAGATAATTCTTCTCTCCTGGGGCTTCTCAGATAAAATGATCTTCCACTAAGCATGCCCCTGTAAAGTCACACCCAGAACAGCACTTCCTGGCAGCTGTGAAAGGAGTGGATGAGTTTGACCCCGCAGTTTTATTTTCAGAGAACTGTTTTGAGAATAATTTCATTTTCGGCAACCTGCTTTGAAACCGTGAAAGTCTATGGTGGGCAGATGAGATGGGCTGCATCCTCCTTGAAAAGCGACTCAACAGCTCACCAGCATTGCTGATCCCAAACATTGACACAGACAATGCACATACACACAGTGTACATACACAGTGCACACATAAAAAGTGTACACACACAGTGCACACATACAATGCATATACATATGTACACACATACATGCATACATATAATACACACACACACACACACACACACACACACACACACACACACACACACCTCACAGCATCAACATTGTGGCTCATGAAGACAAGGTACTAGTGATGGAATAGTTGCTGACGCCTCCCCTGACATCATTCTCCTACTTCTAACTCTGATATGCATCCAAAAGCTTTGAGTCTGCACAATGACTTTCTAACTTCTTGTCATGACGGTGAATTTTGTGTTCACTCATGGGAAGGTGAGGTTTACTCTAGAGGTAACACTTCCCATAAGGAATTAGTATGAACTGTGATTTAAAGTAATGTTAGGATCCATTTGTCCATTTTACTTCAGCTTCTGAAATTCCAGACGCAGTTCTGAAGGGCAACCACATTTATCAACATACCAAATACTTTTATGTTTTCTTTCTTATGCTTTCTCTTAAGTTTATTTAGACTGTTTTGAGCCATGAGAAGCTTTGTAGAATTTGACCGAATATTTATTTATTGACTATCCACTCTGGATCTCCATGACGATGTCACATGGTATTTGGTCTTTGGAGACCCATATATCTAGATTTGAATCTTAACTTCTTTGCTCTAGTTGAATGGACTTTTGTAAGTCTTTGCATTTCTATGTTCTCATGTTCTTTTGCTTTTAAAATTGGGATAATAACATCTATTTTAAGCTGAGCATAGCAGCACTGTAATCCCAGCACTCAGGAAGCTGAGGCAGGAGAATGACTGCAAGTTTAAGGCTAGCCTAGGCTAAAGAGTGAGTTCAAGGCCAGATTGTGCTACAAAGTAAGACTCTATCTCATAAAAGAGTAAATTAAAAAATATATCCCACAGACTATATTTATAAACTCACTATATGATAAGGAAACAGTACATATAGTAATACAACGAAGTACAGATTGAAAAATCATAATTAATTTATGATTAAATTTGATCAAGTTTTTATAGGAAGAAAAACATGGTGTGTGTGATGGTTCATATTGTCAACTTAACAGGATCCAGATTCACCTAGGACAGTGGTTCTCAACCTTCCTAGTGCTGTGACCCTTTAATACAATTGCTCATGTTGTGGTGACCCCCAACCCTAAGATTATTTTTGTTGCTACTTCATAACTGTAATTTTGCTACTGTTACGAATCTTAATGTAAATATCTGATATGCAGCCCCTGTGGAAGGGTTGTTCAATACCCAAAGGGGTTGCAACCCACAGGTTGAGAACCTATGGACGGGAGACAAGCTCCAGGCATGCCTGTGAGGGAGTTTCTAGACAGGTTGCCTTGGGTGGGAAGACCCGACCTGAAGGCAGACAGCACCACTGCGTAGGCTGCAGACCCTTGAACTAAGTCAACTCTCTTAAGTAGCTGCTCTCAGGCATTTTTGTCGCAACAGCGAGACAGGTGACCAACAGAAAATGCCAGAGGAGGGTTACCTGCAGTGGATGATCATGGGCCCTTTGCTCTTGGTGGCTTGCTGGCGAACCATGTACACAAACTGCAGGATGCTTTCGGCAGCATTTGTTGGAGGCACACCATGATCGGGCCAGGCTGTGTAGTTAAAATGCATCACATCCTGTGCCTCGTCAGCCTATGGGGGAGACATGCCAAAGACCACGGATTAGACACTTCACCTACACTCAGCATGGCCCGAGACACCTTTGAAGATTGGGGTGGTGCTACATCCTACTACTTTTCATCACCGGTCCCTTTCCAGCTCTGAGCAGCTGCATGGCACTAATCAGGTCCTGAAGGGAAAGGTTGGTTGTAATTGTATAAATCCTCAAAAGATGGAGACATAGGTTAACCCATGTCTATTAGCTAGTAGCTAAGAACAAGAGCTTTAGACTCAGGTTGATATCCTGCCTCTTCCACGTAGAAGCTGCCTCAGGCCTGGTGGGTGAATTTTTGGAAGCTATTGTTCGTCTCCTACTTGGAGCTCTCCTCCAGTCCAGTGTATCACATTCCCTGCTAGTGGAGCCACTGTTCCCTCATCTAGAGACATCCTCTACCAATGAGATTTCCTGGAAAATTCCCAAGAGATCACGTTCATTTGCCAAATCATCCTGCAGATAATGACTATTACCAGTGTGCAAAACTCCATCTCTACAGTGGAATGGGCTAGTACCACAGTGCCATTCATGTCCCAGAATTCTCAGAGGATCTGACTGAAGTTCATCTCCATAGTTGTATATGGCACCTTACTTTGCTTTAATCTAGATACACAGACATCAATGGGGACCCTTCAAAATCAACTCTATTTAGTCTCCAGTAAGTTATAGGAACGATTTGCTCCCTTGTTAACTGTGAGACTGGTTCCCAAACCAGGCTGTCTCAAGTATCTGGTTCATTCCTCAAACTTGCAAAGACCCTATAATCCTCTGTGGCTAGAATATTCTAGAAAAGCTTTAGAAGGTTTGGGGCTCATGTTTATATTCAAGTAGCAAAGAGAAATAAATTGCAAAGAGCAAAACCAACAGTCTTAAGCAGAATTTGCATGTATATAAGTACAATTTATATAAATAATAGGTGCAAATACATCGTAAGATTTATGCAGATAACAATGCCATCACTTCAACTATATCCACCATCTCTAGGGCACCTAAGTTCGTATGCCATTCATAGGCAGCATGAAGTACTCAGAGATTCTTGTTCTGGGCACAAGGTGTAAAGGCTGTGAAGATGTGTGCTGGCCTCCCTTATGGTTGTCTTCAAGGAATATGTCAACCAAGTAGCCCTCCATAACAAACTGTGCACAATAGCAAGTATTCAACACTGTGGGTATTTCAAGTTAGTCACCAGAGAGCCTGGCTTCTCTAGAAAGGTTCACAAAACATGCCAGCTGTGCTCACATGCTGATCATCATATTGTCTTTCCACATCCATAGTCCAATGCAGATAAGCTGAAAGTGCCATCTGCTAAAAAGTACAAGCTGATGGAAAACGAGGAAAGCCACAGACTGCCATTTGTCTCCCCACAGCTCCACAGCAGCCCATGGCACCAGCAGCAGGCTTTTCACTTGATGGCAAGGCTCAGAGTCCATCGGAATAGATAGCTTGTTGATATTCACTCAACTTATACCAATCTCTGAGTGCTGGGAAGTAGCAAGCTACCATTACAGCCATTCTCCTTGTTTAAACAAGAAAACCCTTCTGTTCGGTCTGACTCGGCTATCCTCCATTCTCTTCCTCTGAGGCTCTCATCTACACCTTTGTATCTTGTGGAGAAGACACTGGGGAACTTTACACATCTCAATATGGACCAAGAAAGAAGGGCAGGTGTAAAAACTGAAGGGAAAAATTGCTTGGTTAGTACAGAGCAATGCCGTCTGACTGATTTAGGTTCTGCCCGGCTTACTGCCCAAAAAGGTGGGCACCCTGACACCAGATGCTGGGGTCCTCTGAACTTATACACAAACACTGTTGTTTCCTACTTTATTTATGGTATTGAAATTCTTTGTGTGCTTGTCATTGAAAGATGGGCCCATCATTTAAAACCAAGGACAAGAAGCATATTATTGATCACCACCCTATGATCTACGTAAATCCCTGTAAAGGGAGCAGGCAAGAGAACAGACCCTATATTGTGCTCTGTATTTTCCCCCTGCTCCCAGAAGAAAATGTGGGGAGAGATTTGTTCTCTATTCTTTAGTCATTTACACTGGCTTTCTTGCTGAACAATGCAGAAAGCAAGCTCAGTTTAAAGGGCATTCAGGTTATGGAAGATCACCACCGGTAGGAGGGCGATTGTCTTACATAGTCCTTTATTAGTTTTGCAATAGTTCATTCTCAGATTTGTTCATTCCAGAGAGAAAGAGCACTTGCTGGTGAAACTGACAGTATTTGGGGAGGGAGGGGGCGGGGGAGGAAGGGGCCAAGAAAGAAAACTGTAGTGGCAGTGTGCTTCGCTGGAGCTGCATGCAGGGGACTCTGACGCAGGCAGGAAGGAGCCCAAGTGTCAGAGCCCGGGGAGGCTTCATAGGGAGTGACAGTAGGTGAGTGGTCTGCTTAGGGAGCTAGGAAGAGCTGGAACATTCAAAGGAAGGGAGGGGTCGAACCAGCCTGTTACACACACACTGGGGGTGTGACTGGATTTTTTTTTTCACACATCCCAGAGGAAGCTGTTTACAGCTAATAGATAAGAACTGGTTTATTACTTATAGACACCAGTAAGTGGGTGGTTAACTGAGTGCTTCTGTTGTTATTGTGATGGGTAACCTTTGTTTACATGAAGAATAACACACATTTTCCAGAAAAGGTCCAGGTACATATTTTAGTATTTTTTAGATATTGCAACCATGTAGTTTCCATGACAGTCATAGACAATACATCATAAATAAATGTGGACTGTGATCCAACAGAACACCATGAGAACTGAAGTTTGAATTTCACGTAATTGAAATATAATATTTCATGTGAAATAATCTTTACATTTTTTTCTTGGAGGTCTGGGTCTTATTGTGTCATCAGAGTCAGCTTCATATTCCTAGTCCTCCTGCCTCAGCCTCCTAAGTGCTGGGTGATTGCTACGTCCACCATGCCTATGAATGGCCAATGCCATATGAAATATTACCCAACTTCCCCCAATCCTTTCAAGTCATTTCTGTGAAGAAGGAACTCGGGGATTTGCATGTGCCATACAAGCGTTTAGATTGCTTGGCTGTATCTTTGTCCTTCCAACATTTGAAAGCAGAGAAGCCGCTCTTAGGTGTTGCGGGATATTTGATCACACTGTGTGAAGATGTGCTGCTGTTTTACCTCACCTGCCTAAGGCACCTTCTGATCGGTTTAATGAAGAGGTTAACCGTCAATAGCTAGGCAGGAAAAGGACGGCTGGGACTTCTGGGCAAAGATTGGAGCTCTAGGGAGAATCTGAGAGGCAGGGGATTTGCTAGTGAGGAAGTCAGACATATGGTACTGAGGAGAGGTAATGAGCCCCATGGCAGAACACAGATTAATACAAATGGGTTAAGCTTTAAGATCCAGTTGGGAACAAGCCTAAGCTAGGGGCAAGCTTTCATAATTAAAAAGTAGTCTCTGTGTCATTATTCGGGAGCTGGCAGTCCAAAGAAAGACTTGTTACACTTAGCTCCTCAGGGGCCTTTACAAAAGAAGCAGTGGGTGAATTTGGCTGGTCCACAGAAGTCAGTACACCCTCTCCTGCTCAATGTCATTAGGAAGGGCTGTTTCTAAGCAGGAAAGAACAGGCAAGAGGACTTTCCAGTTAAGTTTTGTTCTCAACACACAGCTCATTCCAGGGGGACTATCCCAGTGGAAATGCTTTTCTATTGACAGCAAATGGGATAACTCTGCCTGACGTGAGCACTGGAACCTAGCACAGATACCATCAGCCCTCAAAGACTTGCCAGCAGAGATGGGAGCAAGGTGAGGAAACATCTTTCTAGAACTCTACCTAACTTTAAGAGAGACATGGAACCATGATTAAGAAGGTCTAGACATTGAAACTCAGAACAAAAATCCTAACTAGTAAGTGTCAGGCCTGATGTTGAGTTTGAAATGTCCCCATGCCTCATATATCTTGCTGTCACTATTACCTGATTAAGGCAAGTAATGAGAACACCCCCCTCTCACTTGGGGTTGACAGTCCTGCGCAAGTCTGAGATGGACCAGTGCAGACTTTTCTAGCATCTCCTCTGGCCTTCAAAGACAACATCTCATCCATATCACACTTGATACAAATAGGAACTGTACTGAGTCAGAGCTTTTGTCTCTTGCCGGTAGCAGCAATCTTACATAGTGATGGTTTGATCTCCAGGTCTCTGTGTGATGGTATCGGTGGGAGTGGAGGGCTGGAGACCACCCTCCCTGAATCTGTTGAAAGCTTACATAATTGATCCGGAAGTGTCTGCTGGCCCAGTCCTCCTGCTCTTCCTCAGAGATCATCTCCACGGTGATGTCTCCATAGGCGATGGGTTCCTCTGTGAATGGCCAGTAATGGTCACATTTTACCTGAGGCAAAAAAAAACACTTTTAAAAAACAAACAAATAAACAAACAATAAAAGAAGCCGGGGAAGAAACAGAGCCTGTGCTCATTGAGGGGCAGTGATGACTCTCGTTTCAGAAGAAACATACAGCCCCGAGGTGAGGGTGAAAGCTAAGCAAGTCCAGTCACTTCTCTGACAGTAGACACAGCATCCAGGGCGTGAGTGGGCTGTGAATGGGGCAGGCGTGGCCAACAGGCACATGGCACAGAGGTACACACCCTCCTTTTCTCGTTGCACTGAGTGAGCATGACGATGATGTGAGACTTCTGCTGTAGGACCATCTTCCAGAAATCATTTCTGGTTTCCGGCAGTGGCCCCTGGGTGGCGATGTACTCCTGCGGTGAGTTGTATCCCTGGAAGATGAGTGACAGCGTTAACACCTCACCAGCCACCATCACTAGCAAATGCTGGTGGTCGTTCAGCGCTTGTGAGGACAGCTGAACTTTTGCTGATGACAAGGCTGGCAAAGGACCACACACCTACATAGCATTTCCTCCGCCTTATCACGGAAGAGGTAATCGGAGGAACTGTACGGGTCGGTGTGATTTAACGTGCTGTGTTGTAGGAACCTATCAAACTATGCCCATGCCTTTTGATGTCAATCGCAGTCCTTATTGCTGCTTTAAATGCGCAGGTGCACAGGTGTAACCCTTTGAATCTGGGCTCTGAAGTCTAAACACAGGGAGAGGCTCTTCAGCGCCACCACCTCCCCCCCCCTTCTCTCACAAGGGTCTGTGAGCCCTTCCCTCTATCAGATAGTGGTTCTCAACCTGTGGGTCCCTTGGGGATCAAAAGACCCTTTCACAGGGGTCACATATCAGATATCCTGCATATCAGATGTTTACATTATGATTCACCACAGTGGCAAAATTATAGTTAGGAAGGAGCACTGGTCCATCTCAGACTTGTGCAGGACGGTCAACTCCAAGTGAGAGGGGGGTGTTCTCATTACTTGCCTTAATCAGGTAATAGTGACAGCAAGACATATGAGGCATGGGGACATTTCATGGTTGGGGATTGCTGCAGAATGAGGCGCTGTATAAAGGATCGCAGGGTCAGGAAGGCTGAGAACCACTGCATCCTGTATTCTGAACAGGAACAACAGAAACTGCTCCCTGCTCCCCGGGCTCAGTTGTTAGAAAGGGACAGCTGCCTCTTCACCTCACACACATGCACAGTGCCTGTGGTCTCCCACTGCCTGGACTGTGCGGTTTTGAGCACTTGGATGTCTGATTTCCTTTTTCTACTTACAGGAATATAGTTGGCATTAATGTAGTCTGCTCCTTCCTCTTCATTCATGGAGACTAGTCTCACTCGGCTAAAGTCATCTATGAAGAACAAGGAGAAAAGATACTTTAAACAATCAGAATGGAAGGAAAAATTATCCCAACAGTCTCTATCACATATCAAGTTAAATTAAACCCCGAGGAAGGAGAAAATCTACTGTACTCTCATACTAGAGACATTCAGTAGACTTAGTTTCTCCTTTAGATAACACATGACTAGATTCCAGCCACTCGGCTCCTCCATCTCTGCAAGAAGCATCTGCAGACGCTTCAGGCAGGAACTAAAATATCTTTGTGACCATATGGGAAGCTATACTATGTAGCTTAAATGTATGATTCCCATTTCATGAGGGAATTCAAAGAGCCCATTACCTTACCCAGAGAACAGAAGACCCAGGAGCCTTTTGAAATTATTATTATTATATTATTAGTTTAACTTTTTTTGTTGCTGGGCATAGAATTTAATCGTGTGTGTGTGTGTGTGTGTGTGTGTGTGTGTGTGTGTTCACCCGTGTGTGTATTAAGAAATGACTACTATAATTAAGCAAACAAGCATATCTACCATCTCACATTGTTATTCTTTTGTGGGAAAAGTATGTAAAGCCCACTCTATTATAAATTCTTCAGTGTACCACACGTTAGTAACTACAGTCCTTACAGTGTGTTTAGACCCTAGACTTGTTCATGTCTATGAAACTAAAGTGTTGTCCTCTCAACCTGTACCTCCCACCCCACTTCCTGTTGGCTCTCTTCTGTGTTGTCATAGTATCATTGTAGACCGTGTTGATTCAGATTTTCATCTTGGTTATTTTCCCTATTCTTTTCCTTTAGTTTATTCTGAATTATATTGTTAACTTATTTTTAAAACGTTTTTTTATTGAAATATATATATATATACTCACGCTATGTGGTGCTGAGCTTCATGAAGAAAATTCTCTTCTTGATAGTAGCCAACTGTCAACTGGACTTAGGTCCACTCAACAGGACTTGGTACTGGGAACTAAGGTGACTACCCAATGCTGGTGAGGCCATAATCTTAGAGGAACCTCTGAACACCACTTTACTCTAGCCGAATAATTCCCAGCTGCATTCTAAATACCTACACTCTAAACTCCTGTACCTGACCTCAGGGAACATTGTGGAAGAGGGGATAAAGATTGTAAGAGTCAGAGGAACAGGAAGTCTGCTTGTGTCTCCTAGAAATGACAGGGACGCTATGCTCATGAGATCATAAGAATGTGGATGCCTAAATAAGACGTGAAACAGGGCAACACAAACAGACATGCTATCACTGAAGGGAGAATCTCATAGACCCCACCACCAGACCAAGAGCCACAGGCAGCTAATGACTACAGAGGAAGGGAGAATTTGTCTTTCCTAGGGATGAGCTCCCTAACTGTTTATTCAATTCCAAGTGTCAGCCCTGAAGTCATACATATGAGCAACACTAAATAACCTGAGCAGGCTGTATTCATATTCGTAACAATAATAATCAAAGGAAACGAAGCCATGAACTGAGAGGGAGTAAGGGGGGATGGGAGAAGTTGGAAGGAGGAAAGAGAAAGAGGGAAATGGTGTAGTTATATTTTAATTTAAAAAAGTTTAAAGAAAATTGCACTTAACTGTCATATATTGTGACCATATTTTCTGTTACTCTCCACTTTCCCTCTCTGCATCCTTTCTTTGTTGATTTTTGATTTTTATTTCTTGCTTTTTAGGGTTTGTGTGTGTGAGAGAGAGGGGGGAAGGAGGGAGAAAGGGAGGGAAGGAGAGAGTGAACATATGAAGTTGGGTGGGTAGGGAAGTGAGGAGGACACAGGGAGAGTTGGGGAAGGACAAAGAATTGATCAAAATAATTTTTAAGAAAAAAAAATTTAAAGTAAAAATGTTTCTAAATTACTGAGATGTATTGGCTTTAAAGTAGCCATATTTTGTTGACTCCTAATAACTTAATTGAATTTTACTGAATGTGTCACTTAGAAAAAAGGCTGTTGGGGGACTTTTAATCAGAAAAACAGATGTGAAGTGTTATTATTATAATTCTACTTGCTTTCATCAAGAAACCACATGAAGAATAGTGATGTCTTCCTAGACTTTTAGTTTTCCTTTTCCTCTCTCCCTGTTTGCCTGCTTTCCTAGGCAGCCCCGAGGGCAGCAGAGATGGGAAGTCAGTCTGTCTTACAGACTTTATAACTGCCCCATGCATACTTTCTAGTACCCCTCTCTTGAATGCTGTTTTTTTAATATAGAATGCTAAACGTCCACTTAACTCGCCAGGCGTGAGAGGAAGGCGGTCATGACACTCCACTCTGCCTTACCTCCTTTCACTGTCAGTGAATTCACAGAGAACACTCGTTTCACAAGAGCACAGATTATCTGATCCCGATTCAGCTAAGTCCCTTGGTCCCCAAAGGGCCAGATGCTTAGTTCTGCTCAGATGCAATTTATGTGAAAGCAGTGTAATGAAATCTCCCTCGCTCTGTAAGATCAATGCACCAGTTAGGCCCAGGAAACGGCAGTGATAGAGCCCTGCAATTCAGACTGCCTGAGTCTGGCTGGGAACTAGTGAAACTGATTAAGCTGCAGTAGCAATGCTTTGACCTTTGAAAGACAGGGCTGGGATCAGGACTATTGCAAGCTTACATGGCAGGATGTTTGTGTAGCGGTTTTTACATCGGTTCAGTGGAAGATCTGCAGCGAAGTGTGGAATATCCAGTCCAATCAGTTTCAACTCCTGCAAACAAGAGAGAATAGGTTTGAGTTTCTGTACACGGTGTGGATTGGATGGCTCACTCTTCACCTTGGACTCTGTGCATGTCTAGAACGACAGCCTGCACTTGGCTAGATGATAGTGCAGCAGCAGCTCATTTTAAGGGCAGAATGTACTTATCCACCCCATCCTTGTCAGCTGGCTCTGGTCAATGAATCTGGGTGGAACTTAGGTGAAATGGAAGCTCACTACGTGCTCGCTTAGTTTGGTTTCTTCTCCTGTCCGTCTAGCACCAGCCAGAAAGAGCTCATGGCCAGGAAAGCTGCTCCTCTCAGGATGAGGAGACAACCTGAATGGGGTCCACAGCCTGAAGTAGAAGCGACCCCATGGACGCACGCACCTGTGAGTGTGAAAACTAAGCATTGCAGGCCCTGGGACTTTAAGGTTGCTGGTTAGCATGGCAGCAGTGAGGTGCTGTCCAATATGACACAGAAACAGATTGAGTGTCTCACAGATCGTTCCCAGAACCAAGGTCTTTGCGGCAGATGGAGTGGGGGAGGCTTGGGAAAGGAAACACTCCCAGGTTTATGATGAAGAGGGAGGGAAGCTCACATGTAAGTTGTTCACATAAACCTTTCCTATTCTAGGAGGAGATGCAGGTATTCTTTTTCTTATAGGCAATAAGCCTCAAAGAACTAATGAAAGAGGAGAAAGGAGCAGGAAGCCATCTCCATGTTGTAAAATAGGGATTAACAGTCTCGAAGTGTCTGAAAAATGGAGATGAGCTGGTCATGTTGAGCAAGCCCTGGACTGGAAGAAGACCCTCTTGACATCAGCTGACCAGTGACTCCCTTTCCACAAGACGCATTGGTATTTTCAGAGAAGCAGATAACTAGTGCACCTCTAAAGGTTAAGTGGCTGGAAGAGGGGTGCCCTCTGCCCCTCCCCGTGTCTTATGGAAAACAAGGAGTTTGCATTGTCCTGGGTCACCTAGATGTCCACGTTATGGTATCCTGGAATGGCAGTTTCGGGGACTCTTCAGTATAGAACTGAAGCAGCACATCCAGCAATATCCTGAAACATTTTTCAAGATGCATTTTTGTTTTTGTTTTATAGGTGTATGTCTGTGTGAGTGCCCCGTGACTGTGTGCCATGGAGACCCTCTGCATCTGAGGTTACTTACATAGTATGCTTCAATCTGTAAGCTGACCAGTCACCATATGTTTTGCTTATGTTTAAAGAGTTCAGTATTTTTTGCATGTGTTTGGGTAAGGGATGTGTGTGTAGCTTGAGTTTTTCTGCCTCGCCCACAGTCAGGACAAATCTTTGTCACCCGCCAGTCCTACAGCCGCTCAGACCCAACCAAGTAAACACAGAGACTTACATTGCATACAAACTGTATGGCCGTGGCAGGCTTCTTGCTAACTGTTCTTATAGCTTAAATTAATACATTTCCATAAGTCTATACCTTGCCACGTGGCTGGTGGCTTACCGGCATCTTCACATGCTGCTGCTGGTCATGGCGGCTGGCAGTGTCTCTCTGCCTCAGCCTTCCACTTCCCAGAATTCTCCTTTCTCCTTGTCCCACCTACTTCCTGCCTGGCCACTGGCCAACCAGTGTTTTATTTATTGACCAATCAGAGCAATTTGACATACAGACCATCCCACAGCATGTGTGCGTGTGTGTGTGTGTGTGTGTGTGTGTGTGTGTGTGTGTGTGTGTGTGTGTGTGTATTTGTGTGTTGGTATGTATGTGGGTGTGGGGAGGCCCGAGGTTGACACTGGTATCTTTTTCAGTTGTTCTCTATTTACTGACACAGGGTCTCTTACTGAGTCAATCAGCTGGGCTGGCTAGCCAGCTTGCCCTGAAGCTCCCTCGTCTCTGCTTCCTGAGTGCTGAGATTACAGGTAGGGCACCACTCTTGCAAGCCCTTTATACAGGCGTTGCTGATCTGAATTCTGGAGTACTCACACTTTACCCGAGGAAATGGATCCGAGGGCGCAGTGAGGCACACAAGCTTTACACTTCAAGTTGCTTCCCAGTTGTTACTGAGAAGGAATGAAAATGAATCAAAAGCTAGAGGCTTACTATGGAGGAAGACTTTGGGAATCTCTGAAAGATTTTTTTTTTAAGGGAAAAGACATTTGATGATATTCCAGGTGATTGCGCAGAGAGATCATCACATCCTTTGCAACTTGATTCAAGTGTTCTTCCAAAGCACATGCTTCAGGAATCAACTTTTGGTCTCAGGCCTCTTTCGAGTTGGACGTCCTCGCTATGGACATTATCCACCAACACAGGCACGCACGATTGCCATCAACACAGAAGAAATCACCTCAGTGGCCCAGATTTCTCGTTCTTGCTCATGCTTCATCATGTTTTGGCTTCTCAAGATGACAAATTCTAAGCTTTTTGGAGTAACTGGTAGTCGTTCTTAAAGATAAACTGGCAAGTTGGTGCCTCAGCACAAATTTAAAGTTGCTCCCCCATTTCGGACAAAACCTTTTTACCAGTGTCTTGAAGCAGAAAGTTGCCCTTGCAATCTGACAGGCTTCTCATTTAAAGAGTTTCCAGTGGCTTGCTATATTACTCTTGTGGGACACCAAAAAGTCTCTAGCTTTGGAAAACTAAATCCAAATCAGTGTTAATTTTTTCAGGTTAATTAGAGTAACTATTTAAATGATGCTTTTTCCTCCATTGATTGAAATATTTACAAGTGGACTTTTTTTTTTTTTTTTTTTTTTTTAGAAAAAAACCCATAAAGAATAATCTGTCAAAAAGAGATATTTGTCAATATAGCCCCCTTCATTCTGTGTACCACTTATAAATTGCAGGTCTTTTTGACTCAAATCTCCTCAACATCAGTGTAATTATCTCCAAATAAATCTTTTAATTTCTCCATTCTTCGCTGGCTTATAGTACTATCAAACAGAATAATCAAACCCAACAAATGCAAATGTTGCCCTAAACACTCTATGATGGTGTGGTTGTGGCTGTTTCTGCTTTGCTTGCCTTGGCCTTTCTTTGTAGTGGGTAGCCATTCCAGCTTGGATCTGGAAGTTCCAACCCCCATTGGGACTCTGAGTTGCCTGGAGACTCGAGAGCTGGATGGGTCAGCGCTCTCTCTGTGCCAGGACACTGAACATTGGAGCTGAACTGAGCAGAGCTCCAGAGAACACTGCTGGACTATGACACACCTTTCCCAG
Source organism: Peromyscus leucopus (assembly GCF_004664715.2). NCBI lineage: Eukaryota > Metazoa > Chordata > Mammalia > Rodentia > Cricetidae > Peromyscus > Peromyscus leucopus. The sequence goes on from NC_051065.1 coordinate 136,141,892, forward strand.
ACCCTGCGACCTACCTTTCACTTAATTTGTGAGTTACGCCATTAAATAAATATCCTTTTAACTACGTGGAGTGGCCAAAATAATTTCTCAATATTTCTTGGCCATTGTGTGGATAGAACCACAATGCTCCTTAGCTCCCCTTTCACACCCCAATTTGGACATAGACTAAAAAGTCACTGGAAAAGATACAAAAGAAATCTTAGAAACGGGCTGGCAGCATGTGCAGAAGCTGACTCAGAGAGACCTGTAATAGAGTGCTGCCTTCCCGGCTCTGGACGCCCCAAGTCGGTAAGAGCTGCTTAATTGGCTGAACAGCGTAAGTGTACGTTAGTCAAGGCGCACTGAAGCAGAGCAGGGACTGTGTGGACATTCAAGCTGCTCTGCAGCCTTTGTAATTTAGCTTGTCACAGAGTGGAAAAGCAAACAAGTTTCCAGTTCAGTAACTCCGCAGTTATTTTCTCTCCAACCATATGGAAACACCAGAGGCTTAAGTCTTCATTAAGATAAAGTGTTGGGGCAATGCGCCGAAGCCACATGAATCATTTTTGGATTTCTGTTTGCCTGTTTTGCTTCTAATACAGTCAATCCTAGATTTTATTTATTGCAGACATCTCTAGACTGTTGAATGGTGTTCGCCAAGAGGCAGTCCATATTAGAATCTACAAATGTGACCCTTTGTGAAAGCTTACAGAGATAAATCACCATGGATTATGAGATGAGAAGCCATGTAAAGATGGGGTCAGGGTCTGGCTTGGTGTAGCTGCCAGTCAAGGAACACTGGGGACCACCGGAGCCTGATCAAGGTAAAGAAGTACCGTCCCCGGAGCCTCCAGAGGGAGAGTGGCTCCGATGGCCGCTCATGGCAGCTCCTGAGTCTGACAACGGGACAGAAGAGATCTGTTGTTTTAAGCCGGGGACACTGTGACGACTTGCTAGGGGCCTAATGTAGTCACCCAGGCCAGGGGTGTCTATACTGGGCTAGAGACTGCTGATGCATCCAACTCCAGAGAAAGCACAAGCATATGTACTGTGTTTGTGCATGTGTGTGTATGTGTGTGTGTGTTGTATATGTGTATGTATGTGTGTTGTGTGAGTATGTGTATATATGTGTGTGAGTATGCATGTATGTATGTGTATGTGAGTGTGTGTATGTATGTGTGTATATATGTGTGTGTATGTGTTGTGTATGTGTATGTATGTGTGTATGAGTGTGTATATATATGTGTGTGTATGTGTGTGTGTGTGTGTGTGTGTGAGAGAGAGAGAGAGAGAGAGAGAGAGAGAGAGAGAGAGAGAGAGAGAGAGAGAGAGAGAGAGAATGTGTCTGTTGCCATAAATGAACACCTCAGAGTTGTGGTTTTAACGAAAGAATGTTAATATTTTCATGGGGGCTAAAAAGCCCCAAACCAAGATGCCAGCAGTGTAGATCTCATTGTTAATCTCTGACTTGCAAGTGTACTCCCCTGTCTTAGCAATGTGAAGCTTGGGGGAAGAGAGAGGGCAAACTCACCAGTTTCTCTTATAAGGGCACCGATCTCACCCCTAGACTCCCAGGTCTGTGACTCTCTATCCTAATTATCTCCAAAGGGTCTCGCCTTCAAACACGGCCAATGGGCTAGGCCTTCAACACGGATTGGCGGAACATAGTCAGCCTGTCGTCATCTAGAACAAGCACCTACTGTGTTCTGCTCTCAGAGCCAGCCACATTATTGCCAGAGGACAATCCCATGTGTTTACTTTGGAATGGACTGGGCCTTAGAGGCCTGTGATCAGGGCCAATAGACCACAGATCCACGGAGAAGGAGCGAGGGAGGGAGAATGAGAGGAGGTCCCATCTGCAGCAAGTTGATGGTACCATAGAATCGCAGTGTTTGCTTATCTCCAGGCAACCATCAAGGGGTATGTCTAGTGTGACACTGGGTGAGTCTCTTGGGGCTGCCAGAACAAGTATGTTGGCTTAACACCAAATAAATATATTGTTTCATAACTCTGGAGTCCACAAATATGAAACCAAGGTATCAGCAAGGCCACATCCCCTCTGTGATGGTTATGGTGTGGATTTTTCATTGCCCTCTCTTGGCTTCTAACAGGGCATTCATCTACAGCTGCATATAGTATGACCTCTTAGACTTTGACCATTTTAACCATCTCCATCTATCAGGATCCTATCTGAAAATGAGATATCATCCTGTGGCAGGGCGTCGTTAGAGCCTCAGCAGATGTGGAAGGGCACAACTCAACCCATCACACATACTTCAGGAAAGAGTACAGTACTGACGGGGAGTTGAAGAGTACGTAACGGAAGAGTAGAAACAAAAGAAATCAACCCCACACACGTCTACAACAGCTCTCAAGGACCTGCAGACCAAGATGCAATTTGTATCGGGAGAGTACACAGAGCAAGGCCACAGCACTAAGTACAGGCCCTTGGAAATGGATCAAATAACTGTGAGAGAAGAGAAAGTCAAGGCTGGGAGCAAATATCTTGTGCCTAAAAACTGATGGAGTGATTTGAGACAAGCCATGCCAGCGACAACTCCAGGGAAGAGGCCTGAGGTGTTCATCAGATGAGCTGACAGAGCCGCTATCAGAAAGAAAAGGTCACCTCTTGTTTGGCACGTAGCATGTACCATGGCCTTATGTTTGTCTTTGGAGCCATATTTCTGAACAAAGAATGTGAGGGCCTTTACCTGTGTTCCAGCCAATTACAAATGCAGGAAACCAACGGGAAAGCAAAGGGTATGTGGAATGCCTTGTGAATGGCCCCACCTCAAACTCTAAAGTCAGGTTTTTTAGAATCCCTCTTATCAGAAACACCAGAAATGAAGCTTTCCCCTTTCAAGTTCCCAGAAGAATAATCCATCTTTCCCATACTTCCCAAATCAGATACTGAGTGAAAGGGAATTTATTCAGAGACTAGGAAGTAGGAACTTATATAGCTTCATGTATGACTTATAACTATATTGTTAATATATGTAAATCCAAGCATTATCTTCAATTTGCATAATGATTACGAATGTGCAATTTCTCAATGCATGTTTGATCTTTCCATGTCAGCATGGAAATGAGCTCAAGTAGTATAAGCATTTGGATAAACAGAACAAATTCCTGTTTTAGCTTCTAGGTTTAGCTAGACCCAGCTGTTCCATCATCTTAATGCCTTCTTGAGGTACTGTTATAACTAGAAGCATTTTCCCTCTTAGGTATCAGTAATTATGAACACAAAGCACTAGAGAGTCTGAAGACTGTTAATGTGAAGGCGAGGCATAGACACAGAGAGCCGTCCGTGGAGCACAACGCTTCCCGGAAATGGTGACAAAATCATACTCAACCTGAGGACACTGTGGCCTGTGAAAATTTGAGAGTTGACTGGAGGCTGGCAGGGAGAAAGGAAAGACAACCAGCAGCAGGTCCTTGGCTGAGCAAATGCTAGCTCAAGACACAGAGCCCAAGCGTGAGGTATAAAGATCCCAGCATTTCCCACTGAGTCATGCACACAGAGTAGGCATGATGCCCAGTCTATGACACACACACAACTAATGATAGAGATGTATGAAAAAGGTTTATTAAGAGTAAAAGCCCTAAACTTTTCTTCAAAACCTGGCACAATGGCTTCATTTGTGTGTCAGCTTGGCTAGGCTACAGTGCCCAGTTGTTTGGCCACAGAGCAAACTAGAGCTTGTTAGGAAGTTGGCAAAATGTGACGAACTCAGTGGACTCGGAGTCAAGTAGATTACTGTTGATACATTGGGTGGGACTTAGCCAATCAATTAATTGAATTAAGAGGGAAAGTAACTCCCTGACAGAGGAGGGAATTCTGTTCCCTAGTCCCTTCAGACTCAGGAATGCAACTTTTCTGTGGTTCACCGGCTGGACAGCCTGTCCTGAAGACTAGACTTTCTAGTTGTCTTTGGCCAGTTCCTTCAGACAAATCACTCTTCCTACACTCCTGCTGACTCTGTGTGTACATCACGTTGAGTTTTCTGGAGAACCATAACACACAGGCATTGCGAAGCATGCTGCACAGTGCTCCGTGTGAAGCCCAGTGGTTTTCATGGGAGTACTCCTAGGCGAGGATACTTCCTGATTGCATGCCTTGAGAAAATTTTACTTCTCCTCCCTTCCCCCATTATCTACTGTATACTGTTAGTGGCCTCCACCCAAAGCACTAACTAAAGCCGCTCCTACATATCAACATACTCCTTCTTGGGGACTGGCTAGCTCTTGCTCAGTGGGAAATCACTAATCTAGTTCAACCTACCTGTCTCATAGGTGAAGAAACTGAGGTTTTGAAAAGTGTGACCCACCCCCAATATTGACTTATTAGTGGCCAAATAAATAGAAATCCTTAAATACAAATAGAAATGTTATGAGCCAAATTAAAATGTTCATTTATACATTGAACACATAAAAGCCAAGCACATAATAAATTGAACATTTAGCATGTAAACTGTATAATTCTTTTTAACATATCTGTATGGTATTTCAAGCTAGTACACAAATTGCTTATGGTCTAGCAGTCCCTCATCTTTGTCCAGGAATATAGCTATCCCTCACTTGAGGTGATTTGGTCACACGATCTTGCTTGGCAGACTTTATGTGACTCTTCCTGTTTTAGTAGGTGGTTAGAATGGGCACATTGACCCAGACTGTCTGGACAAAGTTCTGTGTTAATTTTCAAAGCACAGATGAGCAAGAGAATGCTATGTGGAGGGGTAGGGGAGGTGTAGGAGAGGGGAAGAGAGCTGAGTGGAGGGAGGGGATGCTGGACACTGTGGTGGTTGAATGTAATTGGTCCCCATAAGTGCATAGAGAGTGGCACTATTAGGAGATGTGGCTTTGCTGGAGTAGGTGTGGCCTTGTTGGAGGAAGTGTGTCACTGTGGGGGTGGGCTTTGAGGTCTCATATATACTCAAGCCACTCCAAATGTCTCAGACCACTTCCCGTTGCCTGTGGGTCAAGATGTAAGAACTCTCAGCTCCTTCTCCAGCAACATGTCTGCCTGCACGCCTCCATGTCCCACATGATGATAATGGACTAAACCTCTGAACTGTAAGTCAGCACAATTAAATGTTTTCCTTCATAAGAGTTGCTGTGGTCATGATGTCTCTTCACAGCAATAGAAACCCCGACTAAGGCAGACACTGAGTTTTCCACTGGGAAAAAGAAGTTGGTTTGCAGTGAAGGAAAGTGAAGTCAAGACCAAAGGAGAGCAGTGAGGAAGGAGGGGCTATCAGAGGTCTGTCTCAAGCTTCCAGCCAGCCCTGAGACCCATCCAAGGTTCATCTACTCAGCCCTTCCTTCGATCACATGAGATATAGTAATATCATTTTAAGAAAGCCCTCTTTACTTAGGTGTAAGCTGGTTAGAATTATGTTTTAGTTACACTAAAAGCATTCTTTTTCTGTTCAAACCAGAAAATAGCATTGAACTTTTAAACAATTATACAATTCTAAAACACAGTAATATTTACACTCTGGTTTGATGGCATAAACTGTGAGTCCTCAGCAAAGGTCATGACTCTTAGCTGTGCCACCAATGGCGTCTTTGCGTCTTTGCTGGTTTGATCAAGAATGTCCCCCAGAAGCCTGCGAGTTTGAGCAATTGGTCCCCAGTTGGTGGCATTGCTTGAATGGGTTATAGGACTGTGAGCTTTGCTGGAAGATGCGCATCCCCAGGGATGGGCTTTGAGAGTTTACAGCCTGGTCCCGCTTCCTTTGTCTCTCTGCCTCCTTGCTGCAGGCTTCCTCCACCCCGCTGCCATGCCTCCCCACCATGATGGACTCTTCCATCCTAGAACTCTAGGTGAAAACAACCCTTTCTTTCCTAATTTGTGTTTTGCTGGGGTACTTTTTTTTTTTTTTTTTAACCATAGCAACAGAAAAGTAACTTATACAGCATCTGATCTTGAAGGAATTAAGAAAATTTTACTCAGGTTGGAGGTGTGGCTACACCATCATTTTCATTCCACCATTATAGTCATCTAACTATTTGGTTTTTACAGTTTTGGTTTATTATTAATATTTTTAAAATGTTCTCCTTCCAGTGATTTACTTTCTGAAATGCTGTTCTTACTGTAGACCCCGAAATATAATTGAATTTCTGTTATTTGAGATGTAACAGGGGGTAATATTGATAATTTCATATGCACCTGTAGGGAATAGATAATTGGCCATGCTTTTTGTGAGATTTATCAAGACAGGAGGTAGTTTTGGGGCTTTGTATTTGGTAATGAATAAGATTCTTCACAGCTCAGTGAGATAGCTTAGTTCTTGCCATCAAGCCTGATGACCCTGATGAATCGGATCCCTGGGCCTCATGTGGTGAAGGGAGGAACTGACTCCTGGAAGTTGTCCTCTGATCTATACATACATTGTAGCACATACATACATATATACATACATACGTACACACATATGTACATAACACATAAACACACATACTGTAGGGATGAGTGTCAGCTCAGGACACCCCAAGACCAAGTTCTCAAAACAAAGGAGATTTATTTGCCCCAGCGGGACAAAGGGCAGAGAATAAAGAGACAAAGACAGGAGACAGAGGATGAGGGAGAAGGGAAGGAAACAAGGGAAAGGGGGTGGGAGATTTGTTAAGGAGGGGGAAAAAGGACTGCCTCTGGACAGACAGGAGACAGAGGTGATGCACAGGCAAATGACCATTTATAAATGTAAAAGGAGAACCCCCGTGTTAGGATGCGGTGTTTAATTTTAACTGCCATGTTAATTAGGAGAACCAAAGGGGGCTTCTGATTGCTGGACTTCAATACTTTGATAGCTGGACCTTGGTAGTCAGCCTCAGGAGGAGGAAGTGGCCAACTAAGGAAAGAAACCTTGGTGGCTAGCTTTAGGAATGTAATCTAGTGGTTTTTAACAAGGCAGAGCTGGCTGGAGACCCTTCACATACACACGTGCATACATAGTAAAAAACATTTTTTAAAGATTCTCTTCACCCTCAAACTCCCTGAAAGAATGTCCATACCCAGACTATTGCAGGCCTCTGTTGACTTAAAGCAGTCCTTGGCTGATGAAGATCAAGAAAATATCGAGAAAATAAATGATATAAAACCCAGTTACTTTGATGGGAAAGAGAACTGAGATTTCAAAAGAAAACTACAAAATTTATAAAGCTCACAGTCATTCCATTTATCTCGAATCACAGGTCCGTGCAGCTGCCTTGGCGCCTGAAGCGTGAGGAGCCAGGGCGTAGCAGAAGCAAGGGCCCAGGTTGTTCTGGCTCTTGCTCACTTCTGCTGTGGGGGGTACACAATCTTATACTCAGTGTGGATTTCCAGGAAGGGGGAGTGGACAGGGTCCTTCTCTGTCTGTACAAATCATGAACAACTCTCTCTCCCTGGGTTTTCAAAAAGAAAGAAAACCAAACAGCAAGAAGTGTTCTGCCGCATTGCTTGGAATCCCAGCTTAATGAGCACTCTGCCCTCGGCTGTCACACACCTAGGGGACACAGGGGTGGATACCCCACCATCTGCCTGGTCTTTGGCCACCTGAAGGCACACCAAAGTCCCTGGAAGGTAAGTGCAATGCCAGGGGTCGGTTTGCTTTTAATCCTTCCTCCTCTTGACTTTTCCTGATTTTTCAAGTATGGCATCTCTCGGTCCTGTCTGCTTGCCTTTGAACCTGCTCCTCTTCTCTCCCTCCCTGTTTTTGAGTTCTCTGAGCTCTGACCTTTAGCCAATCGTGGAGGCCCCTTGATCTGGCCCAGAAGCTAAGCTCCCCTACCCCCAGGAGGTCGATAGCCTTCCTTGCTTAGCAGTCTATCACATGCGCCACCCAGCGAGCAGGGAAGTGACCCCATGGTCACTTCCGACCATCCCCACAGCACGCCCATCACAGAAGGGAGAAAACGCCTCATCACTCACCTCAAACTGAAGAGAGAATTTATAGTCGGAGTCCTTGGCCATATCCTTGATGTAAGAATCAAAGTCATCCAGCTGAACTGGGCTTTGTCAAACACAAAGAGAAGAATGTTTAAAGATCAACCTAATGGGCAGGATATTGGTTAACACCACACTTGGTACTTTTCTTGACAAAAATAGAAGTTTTCCTTTTCCAGGATGAACACTCATTGCTACTACATTCTTTAATTAAGGCTGTCAGTTGGCAATATAATTTTAGAAATAGTATATATACACTAAACTTTCTAGAGATGTCTAGACTAGATCTATACTTCGTCTTTAATTTAGCAAAAAATACATTACAATTACATACATACTTGCACATGTATATATGTGTACACATACATATATGTGTACACATATATACACACACGTGTGTATATATGTGTTTGTGTGTTGGATGTATGTGCATAGAAATACACATACATGTATTTGTATGTGTATTTCTAGAGAATTCAGGCATATGGGAAAGATCAAGGGTTATATTCCAGTGACCTGTCTGAGTTGTGGTTTGCTGTTCTTTATATAGAATGTGACTGGATAACCACCTAACTTCTCACAAATTCACCATAGTCATTGAAAAAACGCCATTGCCACAGCCACCTCCTTGGGTTCACATATAACATACAAAGAGACTTGTTAAAGAGCTTCCTAAGAACAGGGAATCCTGCAGCTAGCTACAGCACCCTCAGAGCAGGGCCCTGGTCAGCAGGTTGGAGCATTTAGCTAGGAAATGCCAAGTGTCTTGCCTGAGAGAACTGTGTTTAAGCTGGTAAATCTATAATGAAATGGTTCAGAAGTGCAAGTGAGTGACACATCCAAGCCAAGTTTCTACACCGTGGTAGTTTCTTTCTTTCTTTTTTGGTTTTTTGAGACAGGGTTTCTCTGTGTAGCTTTGTGCCTTTCCTGGAACTTGTTTTGGAGACCAGGCTGGCTTCCAACTCACAAAGATCCACCTGGCTCTGCCTCCCGAGTGCTGGGATTAAAGGCGCCACCACTGCCTGGTGTAGTATCTTTTTTTATGAATAGGATTTAACTTGCTTGTTCTGTACAACTTGGTCACCACTCTTCTCTTCTAGAAGCAGCCTGCGCCAACCTATTCTCCATCCTACAGGAAGCTGTATTTCCTCCTCTAACCCCAGCCTTTCCATTTGGATCAGTTCCACACACTTAACCCATGCTTTAGTCCTGTGACACTTACTCAGCCTCTCCCATCTGTCTGCAGTCCCGGACCCCATTAGCAACTACACAGCATGGCTTAGGTGTTTGGTTAAAGCTGTTGACTAGCTAATCTGGTAGATTAATTGATGACATTCATTCATACTAAAATTTTGGTAGATTGCAAGAGAATTAAAGTTCTCAGGTCATCGAAATTCTAATGTCTTTAATCAGAAACGATAGAAACAATGGTTCTTGCTCATAAAAAAACATGGCAGTTCCTAAAACATGCTGGCATGCTTGGTGAGAGCCACGGATGCCTGGGATGTAGCTTAGTGGCCTGCTAGCATGTGCAAAGCTTCACCCTTAATCCCCAGCACAGCAGAACCAAGCAAACATAAGAGAGTCACAGTTAAGGGACAAAAGTGAGGACTGTTGTGGGGCCACTGGGGAGGAGAACTCTGGTGAGAGCCGCGGCAGAGCAAGTCCTGTTCAAGGGTTTCCCCGCTTTGACCTTCTTCTCTTTCTAAGGTACCAGCTGAAGACGGGCTCCCATGCCCAACCCCATTAAGCCGCTCTTCCTGGCTGCAGCTGTAGCAGGGCATTGATCTGAAAGTTGGATTTAACACTTCCAAACTGCACCTTGTTAAATAGGAAGCCAGGAGCATGCGCAGTGAAGTCAGAGCAGATTTGTGGGTGAGAAGAAGCAAAACCAGGAAGGAGAAGGGGGACAGACTGGGGAAGGCTGGCAGAGAGCTCGTACAGAGAAGGGCAGAGAACACTGGGAGCGGGGAGATAGCAGCAGGAGCATTTAAAAGATGGGGCAGAAGGTGGCGGGGTGGGGGTGGGGCTGCATGAGGACCAGGGACAGGAATCCGGAATCACAGAGTCCAGCCAGAGCTTTCTTCTTCTTGTTTCTGCCTGGGACTTGGAAGGCGACATCTCAGAGTGTCCCTTCCTTTTTGTTCTGTGACTCTGTTCCTGGATATCCTAGCCGGTCCCTCTATAGCTCACTTCAAAACCTAGTAGTTTTGGGCAATAAAACTAACTTTCCATCTCTGTCATAACGTTTCTCCAAATGATTGTCTCTTCCTGATGAATGGCCTCTCTGCTGTGCCCCTTGGTGCCAGCACTGTGTACTGGCTTTAGACAGACTCTAAAAAAATGGTCTTACTGTGCCTGAAATTAAAATCCACTCAAAGCTGAATAAAAATATTGTATCTTAATGTTTCTTTTGAAATATCTGACAAAATTCTACATCTTTTCTTTTCTTTTTTCTTTTTTTTTTCTTTTTTCTGTATCAGCAATAATGTCACAGGACCCCTGTTGCCTTTTTGAACTAATACACCAGTGTTCTGTCCTTGGTCAGAATAAAGATTGAATTCTATATATAAAAAATGTTTCACTGTTTATATGTACTACAGAATTTTAATCAAGATAAACTCATAAACGTCTGAAATCAGCAGTGGATAATTTTCACTCACTGTATTCATAGTCTTATGACTTAACAGTTCAGGAGGTAAGAGCTCAGGCTAGCTAATTATCATTCCTATTTATCACGAAAGATTTCAGAGATGGTATTATCAGAGTATTAATTTTAGTACCTACTAGAGCAAAAACCTCTCTCTGTGACAAATGTAGAATTTCAAAACATAAAATGACCAGAGGCTCTTGTATACCTTTATGTACATATGAAATGGTCGTATATTTGACATGGCCTCTTGCCAGCTTTCTGTAGGTCCTAACAATCCATTCGTTGTGTGGTTTCCTATGGTGAGAACGGATGTTTTTCCTGGAGTGGATCCTGTGATAAGCATCTCTAGTGGTCACTCCATCCCCGTGTGTAAAGCTTTTCCACACGTACCCACCTCTTCTGAGGCATTCCTTCTCTTTGGAAGCATGTGATCTTTTCGTCCTGTTAGCTCAACTTGACAGCCTTCAGCTCTCTGAGAATAGAATCTCATTCATGCGGTTGCCCAGATCATATTAGCCCAAGGGTACATATGACTGTGGGAAGTTGTCTTGACTGTTTATGATGTAAGATGACCTAGAGCACTGTGGGTAGCACAGAGGGTCTCTGGGCAGGTGGTCCTGTACTGTCGAAGGCAGCTACCTAAGCAAGCAGTGTTCCTCCATGTTTTCTGCCTCAAGTTCTTTTTTGTTTTGTTTTTGAGATGGGGTTCTCAATCCACAGCCCTGGCTGGCTGCCCTAGAACTCACAGAGAGCCAGCCACCTGCCTCTGCTTCCTGTGTGCTGGGATTAAAGGCATTGGCACTACATCTGGCTCTTTACTGAGCTCTTGTCCTGGCTTCCCTCAGTGATGGACTGTAACCTGTAAGATGAAATAAAGCCTTTTTTCTCCTAAGTTACGTGAGTCAGAGTGTTTTCTCACAGCGACAGAAGGGGAGATAAAATAGGTTTTAATTTGGAAAGTGAAGATCATTATGGTGAAACTCTAAGCGTAACAGGACTACAGACTTACTTAGTTAGTTTCCTCTTCTTTAAGCCATTTTTACTCCTGAAAATTGAACAAAAATACATTTATCAGGATAAAAAGTTGGTTAAAATGATTAAACTTTAAAGACCTTTAAAGTTTTTTAAGCAACCCCTTATTTATTTTTTATTAACTATTCTACCTCAGATTTGTTGCATTTGTCTTCCTTAGGTAAAATGATAACTATTTCTGATTCATTTTAAGACGCCACCAGGCTGTGAGACTACACCTGCATTTCATATTTCCCATTTGCTGAAAACTGCATCCTAGAGATAAAATTGCTGACTCCTGGTGGTTACCTTACTAGAATGTTTTATGAGCAATGGAAACATCTATTTCCTGGTTTCCAATGTCTGTAGACAAGAAAGAAAATGGGGGATAAAGAACAAATGCTCAGGGTTCTGAAGGTTGGAGTCTTAGTTACGGACTAAAATAGCCTTGCCTGTCATTTCCGAGGTGAACTGTGTGAGTGCTGTGGGAGTGTGACTTACACAATTCTACGTTCTTATGCTTCTAACATATATGAAGAAATAGACCTGCCACATGTTTCTTCTTAATTCATTAATAACCCATTAACTCAAGCATAGGAAGTGTTAATGTATGGTTTGGTTAATTACATTTACTTAGGATTATTTAGAGTGATTGCTTTCATGCAGCGGGTAAAAGAATCAACTGTGTCACCTCACACTATGATAGCAGTTATTTGAAGTACTGTGTCATTGTATTATCTGTTCAAGTGGCATGTGTTAGCCTAATTGAGCTTATGAATGAAATGATAGTAAATATTGCTGTAATCAATATCACAGGTCTTTAAATATTTTAATGAAGACATGCATGCTTTCAAAAATAAATGTCAATAGAAAATAATCAGTAATAGGTACAAGTACCTTTATGTACCAAATTATTTATTTGTACATTAAAACTGATTTTGTGGATATCTCAGCTCCAGAAAGCCTTTAAAAGAACGAAGCAGTATTTTCCCCATGCTTTCATAGCATCTGGCAAGTAGCCATTTCTTATGTGGTATGGAGTCATGTTATCCCACTTGCTAGATGATGTTCCTTTCAGGGCTGGACACAGACAATGGACACCATAGTGGGTTGTCAATGAATGCTTATCATAATGAGTTGAAGCAAAATATCTTAAATTCATATTATCCTCACATTTTCACTTAGTAAGTCAGCTATGCAAATTACACATCTTGTATTCTTTTCTATTTAAATTACACATCTTGTATTCTTTTCTATTATTATATGCCGTTTTATATACGGCACGAAAGTAGAAATAGGGCTATCTGGGGAGCAGGGCAGGACTAGCAAGAAGGAAAGAAGGATGGTGGGTTGGATATAGAAGGCAAGTATGCTCAAAGCCCATGACATACTTGAGGAAAATGTTTGTATGAGGGCCAGGAGCTGGCTCAAACAGTAAAAGGTCTTGCTGACAAGCCCGAGAACCTTAGTCCAGCCCCTGGAACTCAAGGAGCAAGGAAAGAACTGGCTTCTGAAAGCTGTCCTTTGGCCTCCACATGTCCAATGTGGTGTGAGCCTGCAATCACACACACACACACACACACACACACACACACACACACACACACACACACACACCACAGGCACACACACAGAGCACACATATACCACAGTGTATAATGAATGCATACCAGTAAGAGGAAAGATTATGAACTATTCTCAAACTGTCTAAAGAATAACACTAACTTGATCCTTGACTTCGGCTTGTGAGGTCCTGCAAAGTGAGGCTTGTAGACAGACAGGAGGTAGTCAGGTCAGGATTATAGGGAAGCATCCATAGTGGTACATGGAGTTTCCAGGTTTGGAAAGTTTTTATTTCTTCCAAGTGAAGATGGCTCTTGCTTCATTCCTGTTTCTCCCTTGCTCCCCTGGCCTCATCTTTTCTGTCTTTTATTCTTAGACTTTATAAGAAATAAAACTCTTCCCTCAACATTTCAAAAGCACTGATGTTGGACGTAGTTGTATCACTTAGGATGCTGGAACCTAAAGAAAGCTGCACGGGCCCTCCTTTGGTTCAGCTCTCACGGTAGTAAGTTAATTTCAGGAATGCAACACAGCCGATTACGTCAGCAATTTGAGAAAGCAGAATGCCGGGGCAGGTGGCTGACAGCCCTGCTAGGATCAGGAAACTGAGAGTGAACAAAAATTCCTTTCCTATCCAAACAGACTGCAAAAGGGATCTGAAACAAAGGGGTTTGTGCAAGAGAGAACTGCTGAAACATCCATGCTGAAGCAGCGAGCTGCTGGTACATGGCAGCTCAGGAGGAACCAGATTCATGGAGGACAGATACACACTTTTTCATTCTAATCCCATTTGTCATTGAGGGAACTTTCAGTGTGATGTAAAATTCCACTGCGTATTTTGTATGATGCACTGTGGCCATGAGGGTCCGTCTGTATGATTTGTGGCCACTTGCAATGTTCTATTTAGATTCTGCTGAATCTGGAGTGTCCCTGTATCTGAAGGCTGTGAAATATGCCAAGATTGACTGACGACAGGCCATAGCCACATGGAGAGCATCTTTCTACGCTTTTGAGTACTGTGCCGAGACAGAGAGAGAGAGAGAGAGAGAGAGAGAGACAGAGAGAGACAGAGAGAGACAATAAAGAGAAAGTTCAAAACCCCAGTGACAGAGAAATGAAAGTGGATTCTTCCTGAGTTCTACAGAGCCACAACAGCCTGTAAAATCTAACCACACTGCAGTCCATCCCTTAAAAGAATCCAAGGTTATAACAGAGACATGGAATATGCAGTGATTAAAAATAACAAAGTATAAAACCCTAGAGGTCCCCAGGTTCATAAGTGAAGCTGTTCCACACGCTAAACAAACCCCACCATAAAATCTGAAAAAAGGCCTTTAGGTTTGTATACTACTCCAAACACAGCACTCAATGACCAATGACCTTGCATACATCTGAATACTGTAAATGAATGTCACCCTGTGCCTAAAATGATAAATGTTTAGGAGTTAGAGCCGAAGCGTGAATGTTTGAGTATGGCGTGCAGGTGGCTCTGACAGAGAAAAGAAACAGCAGTAAATTTAGTTCAGAGTAGGAGATGCTTTGGAAGAGAGTCGGCCTCCAAGACCACTGAAGTCAGGAATCCTCAGGGAGGCTAACTGACGGGGCACTAGTGCCAGACACCTACCACATGGTGGCAGATCTCATCAGACCTCGAGAAACTGTCTGATGGGCTCTCTGGATTTCCTCTCAAACTTTTAGAGGCCTCTGAGGGTGGTAGCAAATCAACAGAAACTCATCTCTTAAAGAAATCCATTGCTCCCGGAGGGAGCTGGAGAATGCTTTGGAAGTGTGTGGGGGTGTAGCTCTACTGTTTGGGGCTGTTAACAGGTAGACGGCATATGAAGACAGATGCATTGGAGGGAGACTTAGCAAATGCAGGGAAGGACCTGCAGCTTGAGCAGTGGAGAACGTGAGCTGTTTGTGTGTGTGTGTGTGTGTGTGTGTGTGTGTGTGTGTGTGTGTGTGTGTGTGTTTCTGATTGGGATGTGACAACAGAGACTGGTCTCTTACCTTGAACTGTCTCTTCACACCTCGAGGCAACTATTTACAGCCTCAGATGTTCTTCTAAAAACAGTAGGGCATTTTGCCCCTCTTAACCAGGGTTTCACACTATTTGATCAATACATCAATCCATAATGGACCTTGAAGGGGTTGGCCATCTGTTCCTCAGCAGGTCATTAAGAAAGACACACAGGTCATGACCATAGAAAATGGGAAGATCTGAGGGACTGAACAAGGAAAGGGATACAGCACTGCACACAGCCCTCTCTTGTTTTAACTAAACCTGTGGTGGACCCTCTAGTCACTGCCTGCATCCTAAGCACAGGTGGAATTCCTGAGGAGGATGAGTGGGGTTCAGCTGAAAGGTAACGCAGGTTTTGAAGGTCAAGGTGGGATCAACATGTACTACTCATACCCGGAGACTATCTGATACTAAACACAGGACACTCTGAGTTTATGGTGAAGTCTGAACCCCAAAAGAAGCAACAGCCAAGAGAATGGTAGTGGATACTACTGCAGTGAGATATGGTTGACCTTGCTTCAAAGAACTTCCCTCGTTTTTTTTTTTTGTTGTTGTTTTTTATGTACAGACTCTGTAGTAACAATGCTCACCGAGGAAGTCTTTTTCAATGTTTCTTTCTTTGCAGCTCGATATCATAAATTACATCACCTGTATTCCTTTTGCCCTCAGAACACTAGAAGAATATTTGGCCAATGGTGTCTATGCATGAATAGTTGTTCAGATTCCCTGATCCTTCCCTCTCCCTCCCCCACCCCTCTCTGTCTCTGTGTCTCTGTCTCTGTCTGTCTGTCTCTCTCTCTCTCTCTCTCTCTCTCTCTCTCTCTCTCTCTCTCTCTCTCTCTCTCTCTCACACACACACACACACCACTATTCCACTCCTTGAGATATTTTTATTGCTTCCTTCCAAGTCTGCTTCACGTTGCCCACATTTCAGGTAGCTGTTTATTATTATTTACTATCTGAGCAACCATGTGTTAGCTTAAAGAAAATGACTGTGTGTGTGTGTGTGTGTGTGTGTGTGTGTGTGTGTGTGTATGTGTGTGTTTGGGATTTTTCTCAGTTTCCTGAAAGACTATTTGTGTGATGGCTTAGGGGAGAAAATGATCTTGGATTCTTTGGTTGAAGAGTCAAGTTTATTATCACAATTATTACCATTATCATGATAGCGTAGCAAAAGCCAAGAAGGATGTGCTTCAAGCCTTGATTGCCTATGTGATTTAAATACTAATAAAACAGTAGGCCAAAGGAAGGTGCTTTTTCTGTTGAATTATGTGTACATGGGTTTACGACCAAGTCTATGTACATGAATGCAGGTGCCTGAGGAGGGTACTGGGTCTCCTGGAGCTAGAGTTACAGGCGGCTGTGAGCTGCACACTGTGGTTTCTGGGAATTGAACTTGGGTCCTCTGCAAGTGCAGCCTTAGTTGTCTAGCTGGGAGCCCAGAGTTCTGTTTTCCTGTCTCTAAAAGGACCATCACATGTTACAGACTTCGGGGTATTAGAAAAGATAATTGCATAGAAGGGCTTATATGTAGTTAGATATTCAATAGTTAGAGAGTTGAGGTTGTTATGAAAGCAAAGAGGTCTCCAGATGCAGAGTCTCCTTCCTTACCTCCTGCATTTACCTTCCCAGAAATAAAGCGTTTTCTCATGTGTGGGGATGGGAATAAAAATGGGGTTCAAAGATGGGGGGCCAACAAGCCAACTCCAAGAAGACACAAATGACAAGGAACATGGGACAGGAAAGCTTTGGAGAGAACCACAGGAGATTTAACTGGGAAGACACGGTAGGCATCTGGGAACCATTCACTATCTCAATACCTTTCCACTTGCTCATCATCCTAAGTGCTGAGAATCACATGAAATAACCAACAAGAAAAAAAGTCCTTTAATCCCATTTTATTTACTTTCTGCAAGTTAACTTTTAAAGACTTTGTGTTGGGTAAATAGTAAAAATGAAATCACTTACCAAGGGTTAATATAAAATGCCAAAAGATAATCAGTCCAAAGACATGAAGGCAGCAGGGTTAAGAAAGCAAAGACACTCCTACGCCTGTGAGCATTAATAAACAACAGATGCAAAGATGAAAACGTGGTAAGGGTTAGTAATTCAGCTGTGAACAGATATCAATAAGTTACCTGCCAGGGTCAACTCATACCGCAGTTAAATATCATTCCCCTCTGTAGGCTTCCAATGGAGGGCTTAAAGGCTATGATATTGACCAAATCAACTTCTATTCACACAAGTCCTCATTGTAATCAGAGACAGCATCTTCAACTTATTTGGCATCAATTCCTCTGCTCTTAGGAGATTTCATTTTTCATTCGATTCACAGAGGCTCATTAGCTGGCTGGCGCATTATTCTCAGCCATTGCCCCTCCCAATCTAACCTGATTTAAGAAGCCAGGCAGCAGAACAGCAGCTCGTCTGAGTGGATATAGATAGTCAGGTCACTTAAGTGGGCTCTGGGGGTGGACCAGGCTTCCTTATCAAGCTGAACCACTTGATGTGACTTTCAATGGTATTTTCAATTTAAACCCTTATCCAGTGTCATTTTTTTTGAGACAGGGTTTCTTTGTGTAGCCCTGGCTGTCCTGGAACTCACTCTGTAGACCAGGCTGGCCTAAAACTCACAGAGATCTGCTTGCCTCTGCCTCCTGAATGCTGGGATTAAAGGTGTTTGCCACCACCATCCAGCCCTTATCCAATTTCTAAAGCTATTCCTTAAAGTACCAACTCCAATGTTACTTGGGTATCATTCATTCAATTTCAACACCTCATCCATGGCCTGGGGTTTTTCATTGGTTCTCATCAGAGTGGAAGTAAAACATTCAGTAATTGCATTTTGATTCTAATTGAGGTAAAATGTCTGATTCAAATCTGATTGCAGGTATTCCAACAGCACTGAAGACAGACCATCCATTCATGTGGGCTGGAAAATATCCTTAGATGCATCTATAGTGTGAAAGTTGTCATCTTGTCACTTTAGTTAGAACAAATCCCCGCTGAGATGGCTAATCTCACTCCCTCGGAATATGCTCCTGCTGGTGAAATGCAGTTTGCAGGAGAATTTACTTGATTTTATAGAAATGTCCTGAAGGGAATTCTTTTCTTTGCTTTTAGTTTCCCCAGAGCGGTCTATAAATCTTACAAATTGTGACTGACTATGAAGCTCATTAATAGATGGCTTTCTTGGGTCATGGAAACAATAGGGACGATTTCTAGACGGGCCTCATAGCAGTGCTTTGGGGACCTGGTCTTTTAAAGGGAAGAAACGGGAGTTGGTGAGTCTCTTAATCTTGAGAAGCGTTCTAACACAGTAGAACAAACCTTCTCATGTGTCTGAAATTGTCAGCATCAAGGACTTATAAATTCTCTTTCTTCATAACTGGATTGATCATATTTTAATAGAAAAACTCTCTTCATGTTAAAAATGTAAAATGACCCAAAGAGCAGTACTATCAAACAGAATCTCATTTCAATCTTGTTTTCAACTAGAGTGATCATCATCCACACTGAGAAAGGAAGATTTCACGTTTTAAATAAGTTTTTTTCCCCATTGATTCTGTAGGGTGAAATTTCTGGTCTCTCAGATCTGTTTCTTTACCATTAGCCTCTTTGGTGAAAGTGGGTTCATTTAATCACTTCTCTGGTAGCCTGTAAACTACATGCCCTAATTGCATGGAAAACGTTTACTTAATTGATGATTTTCTTGGATATCATGAACTGAATACTAGGCTGGACAGTATTGTTATTTATTACACACTGTAGTTTGGTATAATGGCAATCAAAATTATCTCTCAACATTATTCTAATTCTCTAAACGTCTCTTCCCTCTAGGATCTTCCTTCCTGATTAGAAATGACAAGAGGCTTGTACAATTTTTTAGTTTGCCTGTGTCTTTGATCCAAGAGGTGAGAGCTTTGGGCTGCACATCTTTACTTCATTTTTGAATGGAAGTGTTGGTTCTCATCACCAGACACTCAGCCACATTGCTTTATTTAAGTCTCCTCCCGGGCCTCTTGTACTGGAGCCCTTCCTCAGCACAGCTTTGGACCATTTGCATGACTTCATGGTCTCTTTTTCCTCTACTTAAGAATTGTATTCCATTTCTAGAAACCATTTTGACTCATGATGATCTAGTCATTGATTGCCCACTGAAATAAAGGAAGAACAACCAGAAAAAAATTGTCTATGCTTTAAAGACAATAAAATCAAATTTGGCGCATGTGCTGGCTAGCTAAGCCAGCTGGAGACATGTCCCAGATTAATACTCACCAACTGTAGGGAAGTTTCCCTTCCCTCTCCAAGGACGCAAAATTGACGAATGTGCCAGCTCCGCACTCCCTGTTTGAAAGAGGCAAAACCAAGGTTACTCCTTGATGGAGCGCTCTACCTAACAAGAAGGTCATGAAAGCCTTTGTCCAGCTTATCATGACAGCATTTTTTTTTAAAAGATAATGTAAGTTTTGTGTGATTCTCTTTTGCATACAATACCAAAAAAACAAAGAAAGATAAAACACAAAAATAGCCCCTTGAAGTGCGGCAAAGCAAACTCTTTGAGTTGAAACAGAGTCTGCTCACAATCCTTTTCAAAAAGTGTTCATGGTCCTAGAATACATCTGCACCTCCATTGCTGCCCCTCTGCATTGCACTTGTGCATGGCTGTTTATTGCATGCGTCCTCAAAACTGGATATTACAGCATGCTACTGCCATGTTGTCTACTAAATGCAGGTCACGGTCACCCCACCTCTTCCCAGGATATGAAGTCTGGTGGCTTCTGGGCCACCAATCTTTAGTTTTCTTTTACAGTGTTTCTGAAAATCTCTCTCTCTCTCTCTCTCTCTCTCTCTCTCTCTCTCTCTCTCTCTCTCTCTCTCTCTCTCTCTGTTTCTCTTTGTATCTCTGTGTGTGTGACATGCATGTGTGCGTACAAGGCACAGGACCCTGCGCAATGCATATTTAGACCAGAAGAGGACAGAGAACTTAGAGAGTCTCGTTCTATCACTCCCTATCTTACTCCCTTGAGGAACAGTCTCTCACTAACCCTGGAGCTAGGCTGGCTCCCAGACAGGCCTAGGAGTCCTCTTCTCTGCTCTCCACCTGGCTTTTTATGTGGATTTGGACTCAGGTCCTCAGGTTTGTGAATCAAGCACTCAGACCCACCAAGTCATCTCTCCAGGCCCTCCTCCTGGAAACGTTCCCACCCAGCTGTCCCACAGCGTCATCCGACGCCCTCCTCTCCTATGTATGGTTATCCTCTGATTTTCCCAACTCTATTGCTTTCTTTTTTTTCTTCTGCCATAATTCAATTTTATTTTTTCATTTTTCTTTATTAAGAAATTTTCTACTCACTCCACATACTATCCACAGATTCTCCCTCCTCCCTCCTCCCACCCCCTAGCCCTCTTTCCCAAGCCACCCCACATCCCCACATCCCCCAAATCGAGGTCTCCCCTGGGGATTGGTACAGTGGGAAGGGGCTTGGACCTGCCTAAGCTCAGTGTGCTCAACTCTATTGCTTTCTTACATTTCTCTCTTCAGCCAACATTGACCCTAGACATCTGAATCTCAGAACGGGCTGCCTCCTCCACACCCGTGTCTACAGTTAATTCAGACTCCTCCCTCCCCAAAGTGGAATCTTGATGTTCCCTGACTGACATGTGCACACCTGCAGTCCTCACTGGTCTCTCTCTGGCGGCAGCCCCGTCCTTTCTGATGTTAGGGCCAAACCCCCATAGTTATCCTTTATGCATTCCCCTTATAATTCAGTTTCTTAGCCAATCCCATGAAGTCTGTTTTCAGGGAATATTCTGAATCCGGACATTTCCCTCCTTTGTCGCTAATACTCAGGATTAGAAACCACCATGTCTTTTTCCTAGAGTAGTGGCTCTCAACCTTCCTAATGCTGTGACCCTTTAATACAGCTCTTCATATTGTGGTGACCCCACAATTATTATTTCATTGCTACTTCATAACTGTAGTTTTGCTACTGTTATGAATAAATATCTAATATGCAGGATATCTGATCTATGACCCCAGTGAAAAGGTTGGTTGATCCCCCAAAAGGATTGCAACCCACAGGTTGAGAACCACTGTCCTAGACTGTGATAACACCTCCTCCAGCTCATGTGCCCCCTCTTCGTCACCCTAATATAGCCTGTTTTCTACATAAAACCAAAATGAATGTGTCAAAACCCATCGGATCTCAATCTGCTCTAGGCTCTGCCGTCACTGTTCATTTCACCCAGAGTGGGAGCCGAGGGCCCTGCAACGGCTTGTGAAGTCCTCTCTGATCAGGCATCAGGCTTGTGAAGTCCTCTCTGGTCGGGCATCACCTGCTACTCTTCCCTGCACCCCCTCTGCTTGAACTGTCCAGGCATCTCAGCCATTTTTGAATACATTAGCCATAACTTTGAGCCTCTACACCAGGTGTTCTTTACACTGGACACTCTTTCCACAGATGATGTATGGACATCCTCACCATGCCTCCCAAGCCTTTGTTTTAAATGGTTACTCTTCACCAACCTTTTGGGATCTCTGTATTCTGGCACTGCTGATCTCCATAATTTTTTCTTATAACCTTCTAACACACTATGAAGCTGTAGTTTTGTCTTTAGTGTATATTATCTGTCTCCCCCATTGTAAGGCAGACTCTATCAAGTGCTACCAAGGTCCAGTACAGCCAGACACTCAGTATTCAGGGCAGTTGCTACATAGCAGGCATCTATTTGAATTTGCTAAGCTAACAATTTTTATAAAGTTTTGGTGACCTGCACAAGTTCACAGTTTCTAAGTCTAGACCTTACTTAAGGAATGCAATGTTATAGTTTTCCCTGTAGCCCCACAATGTACAAGTCCCCCAGCATCCTAAGAGTTATTGCAATACCAACCTTCATAAGCTGGTGGCCATATTGACAAGTGACCACTGTCATCTATCATGACCTCCATTTTTATCCTTGTACTTAGTTTGAGTCAGTTTATGTGTTTAAAAAGATCTATTCCTATACATGTTGCTAGCTAGGCTGTAAACTCCCATTGGACTTGATTCTCTCTCTCTCTCTCTCTCTCTCTCTCTCTCTCTCTCTCTCTCTCTCTCTCCTTGCCTTTCTTTGGCCTGGAACTCACTATGTAGACAAGATTAACTTCAAAATTCACAGAGATCCAACTGTCTCTGCCTCCAGAGGGCTGGGATTAAAGGCACATGCTACTACCCCTAGCTTATTTTTAATATACCATATAAGTCATTGCTTAAGTCATGATGGGAGCGCAAACTTTAAAAGACATTGTTTTGTAATCCAGCTGGTCAACAGTGTATAGTAAACATTTGAACCAAATTTCTCAAAAGCAGTTGTTACCAAATGAGCAGCCATGTCTTCAGGGAGCTGATAGATTAGTCCAGCAATGTGAAGAAAGTAGTGGAAAATGTGTCCAAAGAAGAGGACTTGGTGCTTATCCTAGTGGTAGAGTGCTTGCCTAGAATGCACAAGGCCCTGGCTTCCTTCTACATCACACACACACACACACACACACACACACACACACACATGCACACAGAAACAAACAGCCCCACTTTTCTTATTACATCATCACCACACACACACAGAAATGAACAACCACACTTTTCTTATTACATCACACACAGACACGCACACACACTTACACACAGAAATGAACATCCACACTTTTCTTACTACATCTCTTTCACACACACACACACACACACACACACACACACACACACACACACACAGAGAGAGAGAGAGAGAGAGAGAGAGAGAGAGAGAGAGAGAGAGAGAGAAATGAACAAGCACACTTTCCTTACCTAGCCATCTGCAGGTGCTTCTTCCTGAGAATGACAAGGGTCACTAGTAGCAGTCCAATTAACAGTGTGCTGAGGATGGCCAGCACCGAGATCACCACCACGTTAGGGTTCATCTCTGTAACTAAAGAGAAAAGCCGCATGTTGCTATGGGTTACAGGACACGGAGGCTGACAGCCATTCCTAGACTCTCATCTACCCCTTGGAACGTTGAGATTATGATGAAGATGATGAAAGCAACAAGCGTGTTTGTCTAAGGCAGCCAGCGCCTTGTCTTCAGTAGAGCTCTGGGGCTGACAGATGGTCCTCAGGTATGTGGAGAAACTGAGTCTGTGGCCTAGGCCCCCGGCATACAGGATGCTCTTACAAAGAAAAGCTGCAAATGTGAAAGGTATCAATGCAACTATTTGAAAATTAAAAATCATTACCAGGCATTACCACTGTTTAACATTTTCAAAAACTTTGAATGGTGGCGGGTTCTTATTTTAAAGTCAGGAAGCACAGCTGTATAGTTTTCTCTCAGTTAATAATATCTAAGAGCAAGGCATTAGTGAGCTGCCATCTGTGGCGGCATTTTACACGTTACCAGAAGCAGGCATTCTGACTATCTGTAGCCATATGCTCAGAGGTTTCCCATCTGCACAGACGCAGAGATTAAATCTATTAATAAATTGGAGAGTCCTTGAGAGTGGGGTTGCTCTCATGTGCTTTCTCTGATGAATGGTCTGCTCATCATATGAACAGGATACCAGAGGCAGGGAAACAGGTTCCACGTCTTTATAAAAGTCTCCATGGTGAGCCAGGGGAGACACACGTCCTCCTTTGCAGGTCAGGAACAACAGAACTGATGGGCATGGCGGCACATCCTGTCGCCCGGGACTTGGGAGGCTGAGGCAGGGGGTTAAAGGTTGGGGGGCAGTTTGGACTATATGGTGAGTTTGAGGCCAGCCTGAGCTGCATGATAATCATCTCACAACCCCACCGAACCAATCCTCAGTGACTTCAGTACTTGCTGCTTGCCACCTCTGTGTGGGTTTGTGGCCGAGTGCTGAGAAGAGAGAGGAGCAGGCTAGTCCACTCTCTTTGGAAGTTTATTTCCCCAAGCTTATTTGTTTTCACTTGTAAGTAAACCGGACAGAAAATTTCACCTGGTGCTCTAGGTTCCCAGGGAAAGGACAAGAATGAATAGACATTGAAGTATATTTTTAGTGTCTCGGAAGCCAGGTACGGTGGCGTATGGCGTATTCCAGCTTTTGAAGGAAGGAATGAAGCAGGGGGATTCTTATGAGTTCCAGGCCAGCTAGGACTATGTAGTGAGAGCATGTATCAACTTTACTCTTCGAAAACAAAAACAAAGCAAAACAAACAAACAAGTCAAGCAAAATCCAGGAGAAAAAGTGCTGTGAGATGTGAGATGAAACACCATTAAAACACTGCCCGTGTCTGCGTTCATCTCTTCTTCTTATAAATAAGAAGTAAATCGCAAAGACTCAGAAAGAAAACAAAGCAAAAGCCCATACTACTCATCCCTGCAGTCAGCAGCTAAATCCTCGGCTAGTGTGACAGATGCAAGAGCGAACCCATGAAAGGGTCAGTGTGCTCGTATGCACGGCTGTCCTCACAGGCATTTTCACTGATGGTCTGTCGCTCTGCTGTGAACAGTGCACATGCAGGAAAGCAGCGAGGAGGCCAGCACTGTCCCAGGCCCTGGGTTCATCACTAATTTCCCGTTAGCATGGCTGAAGTAGCAGCGTTCGCTTTGAGTTTAAGTAGGAGTTGGAACTAACTACTCTTGGACCAGAGCCAGCAAAGGACCAGTATAGAGGAGCGTGAGTTGGTCAGGAATGTGTGTACCGCTCTTATTGATTCCAAGGATGGTGGCCTTGGTGATTCTGCTAGTCTTTTTACAGCATACATTAGGGCTTTCTGTATTTTTACTTGTAATTTTCAAAATAACCTAAAATGGAACTGGAAAGATGGTTCAGCAGGTAAAAGCACTGGCTGCTTTTGCAGAGCACATGGATTTGATTCCCAGCACCCACATGTT
Organism: Peromyscus leucopus; assembly: GCF_004664715.2. Lineage (NCBI taxonomy): Eukaryota > Metazoa > Chordata > Mammalia > Rodentia > Cricetidae > Peromyscus > Peromyscus leucopus. The sequence continues at coordinate 136,166,921 of NC_051065.1, forward strand.
GGCTCACAACCACCTCTATCTCTAGTTCCAGGGGATCTGACACCCTCTTCTGACCTCTGGGGGCACCAGGTGGGTACATGGTACAGGCAAAGCAATCATACTTATTAATATAAAAATAGAAAGAACCCAAATAACCAAAATCTAAAATCCATATACTGTTATTCTATATTTATATATTGAAAAAAGATTTCAAGACAACATACATCTTTTTCTAAGTCACATGTTCTAGTCAAATGCACTTTGGGGTTGGAGTCAAGGGCTCCCTGAACCCTTGGGATGTTTTCAGTGGAAGACTGGTTCCATCAAAAGACAGACTATGTATATTTAAAACGAAACATTAAAGAACATATAGAAACATCCAAAGAGCAGATTGCCTTGTTCTGTGCAATTACCCATTGTGGAGACAGCTATGAACGTCGGAACACTGGGACTGTTGTGGCTGAAGCTGGTCACGCTACAGTTGTAGGCAGTGGCCGGAAGGAGGCTGTAGATGGTCACAACGTGGGAGGAAACAGCTATCGGCTCCTGGAGGTGGAGAAAATCAAATTCATTTCGTGCCATCCTTATTTATTTTGTCTTTAAAACTAGTTTTTCGTACCAAGAAGGTTGTATGTAGAGTAAAGCAATTAAAAGATGGAAAAGTCAATAGTAAAAAATCTTTCCTCCTTCCTCTAATCCCTGCCATGTCATTCTGTTCCATGGAAGCAGCCAACATTACTGGGCGTTTCCTTCCTTGTACATATTCGATGGAGGTGTGAATGCAGAGGTCATGTAGACAATCATGAATGATGATGATATAGTTCACACACTACTCTGCTGGTTTTCACTTCAATTATCAGTATCTTTTGGCATTCTTACTATAAGTTTGTATTAAGCTGTTTTATCCTTTTTTAAACGACAAAAAATTTAAAAACTATGTATATGTATGTACATATGAATGTTTGTCTGTATATATGGGTACCACATGCATTTAGTGCCTGTGCAGACCAGAAGAGGGCACCATATCCCTTGGAACTGGAGTTTCTGACAGTTGTGAACCACTGTGTAGGTTCTGGGAACCAAACCTCAGTTCTCTGCAAGAAGAGCAGTTGTTCTTAACCCCAGAGCCATCCTCCCAGCTCTTATTTTATCATTTTTTAAGGAGTGCACACAAGTCAGCCTCCTATTGATGAAGGTTCAATTGGTTTGTTGATTTCTTTGCTATTGTAAACAGTACTAAGTAATACAGCATCTTGCAAACATAGGAACATATGTATAGTGTTTTCATGTATGTGTGATGGTTAACATTGATCATGAGCTTGACAGACCCTGGAATCACCTATGAGATGAGGGATTGTTTAGATCAAGTCAGCCTCTGAGCACAGTGTAGATGTAACCAACAGTCTTATTAAATAAGAAACACAGAACCAATGTAAAGAAGAAAGCCAAGAGGTCAGAGCTCAGAGCTAAAACCTTACCCTTCCTTCTGCGGCGGTCCTACCTCTCCGAAAGAGACCTACTTCCTGTGTGTTTGTCTTGATATTCTTTCTTTTCTGCCTTCTCACTGGTTGTAAACCCAAACACATGACTGTCTCATCACTGCGTGTCTGTACAGACCTTCAGGTCTTCTATGGTATTGAGATTAAAGGTGTGTGTCTCCAATGCTGGCTGTATCCTTGACCACACAGAGATCTACCTAGCTCTGTCTACCAAGTGCTGGGATTAAAGGCGTGTGCCACCACTGCCTGGCCATGTCTAGTAGTTTTATTTTGCAATTTTTATCATGAAGGAGGTTATCAATTTTTCATATGTTGAGGAATCCTTTGTTCTTGGCTTCCTATGTGTTTGCTTAGGGGTGTTGCTCTTTATCCTTTTCCTTGTAGTGGCTCTCTCTATATTAAGAACCTAACCTGTTAGTCTGTGTTCTTCTTTTTAATCACACCCACCCAAAGCATGGTGATAGACGGTGCTCAGAAGCAGAAGGATCTCACTTTTAAGAAGAGTAAATGGCTCATTTGGTGGCTCCATGGCCAGGCAGTGGCACTCATACTGCACAATAGAAAAATAAACCAGCCCGACACTCTTTCTCTAAAGAAGATCCCCAAACACTCCAGGCTAACAAGATGGCGGCCGGCAGCACTGATTTCCCATCCTACCCATCACCTTGTCCAGAAAAGAATGGCAGCAAGGAAAGAAAGACTGGCTGACAGGACTAAATTGCCCCAGGTAGCTGACTAACCATTGTGTTGCTAATGGAAGACATCACTAGAGTTACAGAGGAGAAAATCCATCTGTGGCAGGACAGTTATTTTCCAAAAGGTTCTTAGGACAGAGACAGGGCTCAGCGTCTCAGCACAGATCAAAAGAGAGAAATTTGTAAATGTGTCTATCAAAGGGGCAGGGGAATCAAAGCCCATTATCTCAGCAATCAGTGGGAAAAGGTCTGCTCTCCCAGCCTTCCCCTCCTTCCTTCTCAGGCACAAGGCCTTCACTTATTGAGAGAGCATCAATTATTCATGCTGGAAGAATTACTCTACCCCCTACAGTGTATGAACTCCCTCACTAACCTGCCCTTTCCACCTCTGGCTATAAAGCCTTCCTTCCTTCCTTCCTTCCTTCCTTCCTTCCTTCCTTCCTTCCTTCCTTCCTTCCTTCCTTCCTTCCTTCCTTCCTTCCTCCTCCCTCCTCCCTCCCTCCCTCCCTCCCTCCCTTCCTTTCTTTCTTTCCTTCTCTTTTATTTTACTTTTCTGACTCAGTTACTCTCAGAGCTGAGTGTCCACTTCTCCCACCCTTCATCATGACCTGGAGGACAAGGTAGTTTATTGTTTCTGCTGTTTATGACCCCAAAGCTTTAACAATAACTATGTCTCAGATTTTCGTCTTTTAAATTATTTCACCAATATGACTCTTTGCTGGGGAACTTATATTTCACTTATTTCTCTACTTGCACAATACCTGAAATGTCTTTTATTTGTAGTGTCTTTTTAATTGTAAAATAAATTTAAAAATTAATAAAACAATTTACAAATGATTAAAAGAAAAAATTCAAGACAAGTATTGATTCTACTTTTTGTGTTCTCTAGAATACCTTTCAAAAACTGGGCAACTAGCACCTATTAAAGTATACTTTAGATGTCAAGGTCCTCATAAATATGCTGCATAAATACTGTCAACTGCTATCTACAAAGCCCACATGAATAAGCAGACAGCTTTCACTTCTTGTAATTCCATGAAACAGAATGTTTTCAGTTTGCTTCATTAGCCCTAACCAAAAGTAACCCAGAAGGAAAGTCGAGGCAATCAGTACCTGGAGTTTGGCATCATGGCTAGAGCCGAGCTGTTGACAGAGAACTTCGAAGAAGTCAGCAATGCCCTCCTCAACCCACAGCAGGGTCACCGATGTCTGTGTTTTGTTCACTGCAAAGAGTGATTTCGGAGGGGCTGGTTCTGAAGGAAAAGCAAAGTTTTAAACAATGAAATGATATGTATGTCTTCATTTAGTAGTAAATGGGTGGGACGTCCAGAGAACTCACAGGTAGGCAAATAAGAGCCATGTTTTATACTACTTTTGAATACTATGCCCCTCCATAAAGCCTGTCGTCTCCATCCAAAGGCAAAATGTGTGCTGTCCTTCCCTGCTTGTGTTCTCAACTTCTCCTTTTGGACACTTCTGTTTTCTACTTCAGCTTTATAACCAGAGACTATTAATAGTTTCTGTGTCATTCATCCTGGAGTTAGCGTTGTCCTGACAACACATAACTTCTTGGATGAGACACAGGAAAAAAAAAGATGAAGAAGAAGAACAGAAAGATGGGGAGGGGGCTCTCACTCCTAATGGGATGATGAAGCTTGGACCTTAGCCTCAACCTGTTTTCCTTTCTTTGGATGGTCCTTTTAGGTCAGAAGACTGGATTCTTGAAACTTTAGTGAAAATTAAGAGAGATAAAACTGAAAAGATAACATGATTTTTTTTTAAAAGGATGATGGAAGAGAACCAGATTCTCAATAACATGTTAGAGATAAAAAATTTTATCATAGCCAGGCAGTGGTGGCACACACACCTTTAATCCCAGCACTCAGAAGGCAAAGACAGATGAATCTCTGTGAGTTCAAGGCCAGCCTGGGCTACAGAGTGAGTTCCAGGAAAGCCTCCAAAGCTACATACAGAAACCTTATCTCAAAAAAAAATTATCATAGGCTTTTTATCTTGATCAATAAATTAATTCATTAGTCAAGGGCCCCACACTGTGCTATCTGGTCCACTTTCTGTTCCTTTCTAGTTGAGTCACAGGCTTAGTTGGCCTGGTCCTTTGTTCTGGTAAGTTTTCTACATTCCTATCTTCCACTTCTGGATTCTTCATCTCTACTCATGCCACTGTGTTGTGATGCTGTGTTGTGATGCTGTGTGGTGGATGCTGTGTTGTGATGCTGTGTGGTGGCTGCTGTGTTGTGATGCTTTGTGGTGATGCTGTGTTGTGATGCTGTGTGGTGATTGATGCTGTGTGGTGATGCTGTGTGGTGATGCTGTATTGTCATGCTGGTTGTGATGCTGTGTTGTGATGGTGTGTGGTGGATGCTGTGTTGTGATGCTGTATTGTCATGCTGGTTGTGATGCTGTGTGGTCATGCTGTGGTCATCCCTTCTAGATCCCCCAGTACATAAACTGTTGAGTTCCACTCCTGTTCTGAAGCCGGGTCCTTATTATCTGCTGGCAGATACCCTTGACAACCCTTGCTTGGATATACTGTATCTCCCCCCTCTGGGTAGAGCTGGCAGTGTGCTCTCCCATCTGCACCCCATTTCAGATAGCCAGATCTCTGCTGCAGATCTTCCACAGTTGTTAATTGGATTTCTTTATAATTTCTGCCCCACTCTCCTGAATCTGGTCCCTAGTCCTGGATTTTCACAGAGCTTGAATGTCCTTTGAAACTGTTGACCCCTTTTAGTTCTTTCTGGTCAGAGTTGGGCATCCTTTGTAGAAGACCAGAATTATGGCATGGTAGAGAAACAAGTATTTAAAAATAGGACTCACTGCAGGTGGCCTGCACTTGAATCTAACTAGAAAGTCATTTTCCAGTGAGAAAGTGACAAGTTTGGGTGAGAGAGTTAAAGGAGAGCAGAGTCAGCTCTGGAGAACTGAAAAGCACAGTATACGTCAGGGTCTCCTTTTCATTGGCAAGCACTACCTACTCCTCCAGGCAGGGTTCTGTCTTGCTTTTCTTCTGAAGAAAAGGGACAGGTGAAATCTCAAGTGTCAGAGGTCAAGGTCACATCCTCCACTGCTGACAGGACTTCAAGTCAGGTTTAGACCTGCAGGGGTTTGTGCCTGTTGTGCCCAGATCACGACCCTCAGAAAGACAAGCATGCTGGAATGCAAAAGCAAGGTTTAATTCTGGATATCCAAAAGCAATACAAGCCTAGGCAGGGACTTTGTCCAATACACCCAATGCAGTGGAGGCTGGAGGAAGTGTCCACCTCCCTGCAAGCTCAGTTTTTAAAAGCAAAAACCACAAGGTTACACCATTTAGGGGTGCTAGTACGGGTACAATTCTGATTGGCTCGCTTCTAGGGGCTTTCTAGAAATCATGGCTTAATTTTACTTCTAAGGGGGTGGTTGCCCACTACCATTTCCCATTGGCTGGCCTCAGGTAGGGACATTTCTGTGGTCACTTACCCTGGAAACCAGGGAGAGCACATTCCATAGTCGGGCAGTCATTACCTTGTGACTACCTTGTGACTCTGTACTTTTACACTTCCTGGTTTCTGGAATCTGAACTGACCGGTTTCAGCAACTCATGGCCTATTCCAGTAACTCATGGCCTGTACCTAAAAGGAGAAATCTTAGGCCTTAGTTTTAGGGTGAAACCATTTTGGTCTTATTTCTAAGATGTCTCATTTTGGTCTCACAGTGCCGTCTTAAAATCGTGTCCTTGGGAGCAAATGTGCATGGTCGGGGCAGTACTGGATAAAGCTAGGCTTTACTTTTACTCTTCTGAAAATATGTACTACAAAGCCACTCATAGCAGCACACACTTATGATCCTCACACTTGTGGTTTAGAAGCAGAAAGACCTGGAGTTCAAGGGCAGCCTCTGTTCCGAAGCAAGTTTGAGGCCAGTCTAGGTTATATGAAAACCTGTCTTAAGAACCAACCTAATTAAAACAAACAGATAAAAAGAGGTAGTTAAGTTTGGCAAATCGCTTGCCATTCAAGCACCAGGACCTGGTTCAGATCCCCAGCACCTACACACAAAGCCAGGCATGTTGGCCTGCGATTCCAGCATTGAAGAAACAGCTACAGGAAGATTCCTGGAGCTCTCTGGAATCAGCAGGTTTTGGGTGAATGAGACTTTGTTTCAGAAAGAAATGTAGAGAGTGACTGGGAAGTGTCAGTTGACTTCTGACCTCTCCACACCCTCCAAACACACACTCATATACATGTGTGTGCACATCCATGTGAATGTGCACGTAACACAATACAGCACTACACACAACCCTATCAAGTGCTGTGTACAGAACTTGGACAGGATGGAAGACAACTATGCTAAGTACCATTTAATTTATACGGATCGTGAGAGGACCAAGCTGTTGCCTCTCTGGGGGTGGAAATGACCTCTGAACTCAGAGCTGCTGCCCAACCCTTTGAGTCCCTTCTTTCTCTTGGAGGTTGCCAAGGGAATAATCAGGTTAATGTTCAGTCTTAGAGCAGAACCGAATGTCTTTAATGTCCCAAATTCATCCTTTTTTGCTAATCTACATCTTTCTTTCTTTTTATGGGGGAGGCAGGGACAGGGGATCAAGAGGGAGACTATTCTATCTTGGAAATCACTATGTACTTAGACTGCCCTTATACTCATGACAATCCTCCTGCCTCGGCTTCTCAAATGTGGGGATTAAAGGCATGTGGCAGGATGTTCCACTAACTGTTTATTTTAATGTCACTCATGGATGTAACTGTTCACTGAATGGTATTTATGAGGTCCCATTATATCCAAAAGTGCAGATGGGCTCCTCACTGTCTGTGTTTTATTCCTTTAAACTGGATGAGTTTTATAAGTGTGGCATTGCTAGTAAGATGATATAGTAGTAGTTCTGTAAAAAGCATCTCCATGACTGATGTGGAAAAAAAAATCTATTTTTGATCTTCAGCCTCACTGTGAAGAGTTTTCTAGAACTTTCTTCATGTATAACAATACAAATTGAGAGGCTTTTTCATGTGTATTATAATTAAGTTTTTTTTTTTTACAGTAGAATAGGTCTTATAAATTATTCTCAACTTTGCCAAACCAAGTATCTCCCCTACAAGCAGTGGCAGCTAAGTGGAGGGAGCATGGTGCTTAGGTAGATGGTAGCCAATCTGCAGGAGAAAGCTCTCTTCGAAGTGTGTGGGAGGGGACTGAGAGAAGAGGAGAGAAATTCCTCAGGATGAGTTATGATAATATGCCATAAAAACTGGATGAGGAGAGTTTGTTCTAAGCAACAAGAATCTGTCAGATCTGGGGCTTCCAGACTCTTCTCATTGACCAAGGAAGACTCTTTTCCTGAATTTAATCAGCAATTTGAATATTTTAAAAAAGAATACTGAAGTATATAAAAAGCACTTGGGCAAACACTTAGCATCTGAAAATGTATTAAATTATGAATCAAAGACCAAAGAGATGGATTAATGATTAAGAGCTAGCTACTTTTCTAGAGGACCCAGGTTCAATTCCTAGCATCCTCATGGAGGTTCACAACTGCCTGCAACTCCAGTTCCAAGGGATCTGATACCTTCTTCTGGCCTCTGGGAGCACCATGTGGTGCAGACATGCCTGCAGACAAAGTACATATTTAAAAAATCTTATTAACAATGGGGGTGGGGAAGTACTCATTAAATTCCTAATGTACCTAATAAGTTTTACAAATCTTTAAAAAATTCTCATTCACATCTAAGTTTTCATGACTGAGATGAAGAATGTCAAGCTGATGTCCTAAAATCCAGTTTCCAAAAAGGGAAGAGAAAGTCACAGAGTGGGTGTGGGCAGTTCCTCCCATGTCTGTTACATGACTGCCAAAAGAATGAAAGTTTTAGAAAACAAAATATCCCCTCATCCAGTAAAACATAAGAAGCAGATGCACACAAGGTACAGGGCTCTGTCTCCAGCCCCTGGCTGGGTGGTGTGTGAAGGCAATCATGTCTCTTGGCTCCATCTGGCTCAGAGGGGAACTGCACGTTGCTATGTGCAGATTCTTGTGGCAGTCAAGCTTGGAGGTTTCTCATCTCTGGCTTCTTGCATGTATATTTGACCCTGGAAAGCAGAACTTCACAAGGGTAGTTTCCAAGGGTGGAGTTGGGTTTTCTCTTCCTTCATTGGCCCCTCCATCCTACCCTGTCTTCCTGGAATCTTCTCTTTGTTCAGTCTCTGGGTGCCAGAATGTGGGCCACAACCAGGGCTCCTCACTTCTTTGTCTAATTAGTCCATGGTACTCTAACTCAGACATCCCAGAGCAGAAGTTCCCTGTGATCTCTGGACACAGATCATCTCTGCTGGATGCCTACACTTTAGTTTTCTATAGTTTTCCTCTTCTCTCTCTCTCTCTCTCTCTCTCTCTCTCTCTCTCTCTCTCTCTCTCTCTCTCTCGTTTGAAGAACCACAGGCTCTTAACACACCCCTCACCATTCACCTTTCACCGCTCCTGCTTGTCTCTGGGTCTCACTGAGTTGCACACCCATGAAACACAGGTGCTCAAGAGCCAAGCCAAGGAGTCATTCTTAATTTTTCTTCCTTCCACTTCCTACATCTGTCCCAAAAGAAAGTTCTGGAACCCCAATCTCCAAAATAACTCCTGGATCCTGTTCAATTCTCTCCATTATAGCCATTTTAACTAAAGTAACGCTCATTTCTCACGGAATTTAACTAAATCACAGTGATCTTTCCCATAGTAGGACAACTAACCTCTTTATGTAAGTTGTTGTCTCAACTCAACTCTTTAATTCTGACATTTGTGCGTGCGTGTGTGTGTGTGTGTGTGTGTGTGTGAGAGAGAGAGAGAGAGAGAGAGAGAGAGAGAGACACACACACACAGAGAGAGAGAGAGAGAGAGAGAGAGAGAGAGAGAGAGAGAGAGAGAGAGAGAGAGAAAGGGAAAGAGAGAGTGCCCGAGTGTTTGAGGATGCATACATGTGCTTAGATAGGGCCAGAACACTGTGTTGGGAGTTTTCCATCACTCTCTGCCTATTCTTCCGAGGCAGGGTAGGGTCTCTTCTTGAACCCAGTCCTCTTTTCTTCTAAACTAAGCTGAAGCCAACAAACCCTTGTCTACCTATCTCTACCTCCCTTGGTGCTAGGGTGGGAGCCAAAGTTATGTTTTAAGTTTTAATTACTGTGCCTATGAGATTTATAGAAGGAAAATGCCTCTGACCTATAAGCCCTTGCCCAGGGACAGATATTTTCTGAGGTGCTGGAGGCTGTTGTTCATGTGAGATAACAAGTCACATGTTTTCACTCCCCTAAACAAGTTTGTTGACCCAACTGAACTGGATATACCTAATGTAGGCAGGAGATATACATGCAGGAAGTTTGTCAAGATGTATTGGACTTGGTGGGAAATACATAGGTTTATGTGTTTGCCTTAGTAAACCTCTGCAAAATGTGACTTGTTGCCATTTTCTGAGAATCCCAGAATGGACCTGGCCAGAGTTCATCATTCAGGTCAATATTTAATTAAAGCTTGCTTCAATTTTGGCTCAAAACTGTGGTAGAGGTCTTATTCTTGCATGGTGGGATTAACATGAGGATTGCAGGTGTTTATATGCTGACCTGTTATGTGGTTGTGGGATCTTCACTCTGGTCCTCACAACTGAGGAACAAGCACTTAGTCACCAGGCTACATTTCCAGCCCTTCAACCCTATTTTGTCCCTCAAATTACCAGTCATTATTTTAAATATCAGTTCTCACAATGACTTCTCACTATTCTAAAACTAAAATCCTACCCCCACACCTTGGAAATCGTCAGCAGCCTCCTCCCTCTGGCTAGCATGCTTCCCCAACCATACTGTGGTTTTTGTCACTCAGACCTCAGCCCCCACAGCTTCTTCACAGAAAGCTTTCACCACAGTATCACTCCACCCACAGAGCCGGGCACCCACAGGGCCGGGCACCCACAGAGCCGGGCACCCACAGAGCCGGGCTTTAATGCTTTCTGAAGTTTTTATTAGGGTTCTCTTGTTCTCTACAGCATAAACTGCTGGGCAGAAACTAAAGTAGCCCCCTGGGGTTCATGTCTACATGTGTAAGATCTAAGTAATGTTTAAGACTTTCCATCATTGCCTCTTTCAAGGTATGAAAATGGATTCATACAAATGTATCCTTTCAAAGTTGGCCCAAGTTTCAAGTCCATTCACAAGTCTCTGGGAACCCAAAGTTGCTAACGAAATGATTGGCATTACACAGCACACACAGGACCATTGTTGAGGCAAAACTTCATGTGGGTGTTGTTGATGTGACGATCAAAAATGTTTGGTAAATATGAAAAAAAAAGACTTCATATCCATTCATATGTCATCTCGGTGAGATTCTGTTATATCAGACTCATTGACAGCTTGATTTATTTCCACATAAGTTGACTCTACCTAACGGTATCAGACAGACACCTCAATTACAGAAAAGTGAACTGCAGGCTAGTCCGACTGATTTTAGTCCAGTTTAACGGTAATTTTCTGATTTGAACAAACTCTGGAAACATCTGTATGTCAAAGCTGTATTTTTTACAGAGTAGAATTAATACAATGTCTGCAAATGTTAAGATGAATGTGATCAAGAAACACAAAATGACTTGAATATAAGTGTCACAAAACAAAAAAAATCTGCCAAAAAGCCCTCAATTCGGTTACCAGTACAATGAAATGTTCTTTCAGTTTACAGAAACATACAGCTTGCTTTGGTTAAATATTAACTAGAATAATCTATAACTTTGAGCTCCACAGTCCCATTTCTGTGACAATGTCTATTGAAAAGCAAAGCCTTGTGCTGAAAAAAAAAACTGAAGGAGTTTATAAAGCTCATTAATATGGTTACTAAAAGCCAGACATCATCACAAGGAGATGACACATTAGATTATTAGTTACCTGCAAAAAAAGAGAGCTGTGATACATCCAGCTCATCTTGCTTTTAGACAAGAGCAAGATGGAGGCAGCACTCCATCTGATATCCATGTACAGATAAGAAAATTTATCAACTTTGAAGGCTACGATGCCATGGAAATTATTTTTCTTGAATTTCACTCTTCATCTTGAAATGTACAAAGGAACTTTCTTACCATGTTTAGACAATTCTATCAGGGATATACGGAGGCTCAAAACCACATGATGTGGAGTGGAGAGATAGCTCATAGGTTAAGATGACGTGTTGCTCTTCCAGAGGATGCAGGTTCAATTCCTAGCACCCACTTGGAGACTCACAGTTGCCTGTAACTCCAGTCCCATGGGATCTGACACCCTTTTCTGGCCTCTTCAGGCATTGTCTTCATATGATAGACATATATGCAGTTGAAACACCCATACATATAAAACGAATAGTTAAAAAAAAATAAAACCCAACAACACACACGATATAGGAGAAACCATCACTCTCCTGTACAGGTGTGATGATGTCATCCGTACCTTCAACCAGAGAGATGGCATAAAATGGGAATGAGGCAAGCAGGAAGCCCATTGAAAATTCTCCTGTGGTACATCCACTTCTGAGCTTTCATTTTAAGGGGAATTGAAAAACCCAGTGGCAGAGGAAACAGTTAGGACCCAAGAAACACTGACAGCTCTGCAAGACATCCCCTGGGTTTGGGGAAACTGAGGCACTGGGGCCATGAACACAACCCTCTTGTCTCTCACTACAGTTACCTGCAAGTTGGTTTAGAGCAGACCTTTCAGCCCATGAATGATATCAGAGTTCATAGCTGGAATCATGGAAAAGTGATTTGTTTTCTCAATAAAAAGATCATACATGCTGGAAGTTGGTGTCCTCTTCATTCCTACAACCCATGTGGAGCTGCTGGGAGAGTAGGTTATCTGCAGTACCTGAAATGGACACTATCAGTATTCTCAACAGGAGCAGTACTGCCCCCTTGAGTGTGTTTTGATATTTGCAAAAATATTTTCCATAGCCACAATAAAAGGAGTTAAATGATCACATTGTGTCGTGTCACACATGATTTTCCTTAAATTAAAAAAATTCTCTCTCTCTCTCTCTCTCTCTCTCTCTCTCTCTCTCTGTAGGTGTCCACAGTGGCCAAAAGGGGTGATGGGTCCCTTGGAGCTGGAGCTATAGCTGTGTGAGCTGCCTGGTGTGGGGTACTGAAATCTAGATTCCTTTCAGTGAGTAGTGAGTACTCTTAATCCCTCAGCCATTTCTCCAGACCTCCTTTCCTATATTTTATATTCCTTGTGTGGACTACTACTGATCTTTTCATTTTTTAAGCCCAAACTTAGTCATGTTTGTTGTCATGCATAGGCATCAAGCAGTTCCATCCTAGCAAATAGCTGTGTCTGAACACACCTTCAGGGAGCCTGTATTATTATGTAACAAATTGATGTAATCTTCTCCTGACTAATGAGAATGAGTCTGTCTTTCCCTCTGAGTTCCCTGTTACAAATTATTTTCCTCTTATGTTGATTTTATTAGAATTATGAAATGATACCAACTTAATAAAGTCAAGGTATTTTACTCAACCTAAGTTACTAAGGAATAATGTTTTTATGAAAGGGAAGGCTGTTGGTGCGGGTGAAGACACGGACCTAGTTAACCATCGAGGTCTTCCATTTCTAAAGTCCTAAGGCTACTTGGTTCCTCCAATGCTGCTAAGAAGGGCAAAGGTCCATGTCACAGCCCGGTTTACACGCCACTCACACAAACTCATACCAACGTGGTTGTATTCTTCTAATGTGTCTACTTTGTATTTATCAGAGAGAATTAGTTTGGTTCCACTGTGCTAAGGAGCCCATGCTGAATAAGGGATGTAAATGCTGCTTCCCAACATAGCATCTTCACCCTGACCCATAATGCTGCTTCCCAACACAACATCTTCACCCTGACCCATAATGCTGCTCCCCAACACAGCATCTTCACCCTCACCCATAATGCTGCTCCCCAACACAGCATCTTCACCCTGACCCATAATGCTGCTCTCCAACACAGCATCTTCACCCTCACCCGTGCACTCTTCTTACCTAGCTTGACAAGACGGAGCATGGAGGTGTTGCTCCCTCTCTCGGTGCAGGCTGTGACAGAGAGGTTGTAGATGTCTCCTGGAGGCAGGCTGAGAATGGCAGTCATGACATTGCGTGTTACCTGCAAGATCATCAAGATTCGTGACTTCAGTGAGGACTCAATGAGCCAGCACCTCTCCCTTCCCAGCAAATCCACAGGTAGTAACTCCAGGGCTCTATCAAACAGCCCCTACTCTATGAGTTTACACTGCCACCTACAATTAACTTGATTATTGCTTGACTGGATTGTATAAATGAAAGCTGTCTTAAAGTGTACAATGCATATTAGCTTGAACAATTTTGAAATGTCTTCCCTTATTTGGAATAATCATTACTCTGCGTCACCCCCACATAGTCACAGCAGCTTTTAGAAAAGACATTTACTGTGTGGTTCCAGAGAAACCTAGTCATGCCTGTACCTGTTGACTCTACTTCCTGTCTTCTACAAAGCTAGAGGGGATCATATGGCCCAATTCTGACCAATGGATTGCAAGTGGAAGCCGCACGGGCAACTTAGAGTTTAGGGGGTGATGTCTCCTCTGTGTAAATGAGCATTCTACATAGCAGTGGATGGGGCACAGAAGAAAAAGACTAGGGGATCCCTCATCTTCTACTTTATTTTAATCCACTCTCTTTTTGTTTGTTTTGGCTGCAATAGTTTATCTGTTTCCTAACTAATACATGGTCAAAAAGCTTAGTAAAGCAGGGGAGAGTAAATCAACATTCCAAAGGCACTCAGATATTTAGGTATTGGGGATAAGTGGTGAACATATTGACATATGTTAGTGGGGTTTGTTTGAAAATATTTAGCATTCTGAAGAAAAAGCTCCCATTAGAACTTTGTTTACTGATTTTTGAGACAGGGTCTCACATGTAGCCTAGGATGGCCTTAAACTTGCTATGTGTTGAAGATGACCTTAAACTTCTTCTCATGCCCCCATCTCTTCAGTAACCACTACACTTAGTTCTCAAATCCCAACTTTAATTATAAGCGAGATCAGCACTAGTCATGATTTCAACTCCCTGTCAATGATCTAAAGGTAAGATTAAGGATTATCAAATACTCATGCAACCAACTGTTTGGGTGCCTGATATCAGGACTCAAAGAAACATACACTCTTTTTAATTTTTTTCTTCCCTTCTGCAACTACCATCCAATGCAGCATTCTAGAATGGGACAGATCAGTGGTGTCATCTCCATAGGTCCAACTGATGTACAGCAGGCTGTTGAAGTACTCCACGGAGGTGATATCTGGAGCCACGGGGGCTGCAAGGAAGGAAAGAGGTATAACTCAGAACAAGAGGCTAAGGACCAAGGTACTTCCCAGCAAAGCCCGAGATCCCAAATGAAGCTGACTTAGAAAATTTAACTTCACATGACTAGATCTCAGAAACAAAAATGGAGGTCAGTGGTCCAGGTTGGGCACTTGCTATATTAGACAACTTTACACATCTCAGACACGGTACAGCTGGATCTATCCTAGCCAGAGAGTATCAAGGGCTGCTCTCTAAATTACAGTTTCAAAATGCTTGAGATGTTTGATTGCTTGGGCATATTGGGTACATCACTCAGTAATAAACGACATTGTGAAGGTAATTATCGCAACAATCTTGGAAAATTTGGGGTCTGTAATACTAAACCTTTCATTGTGGTGCATTAAAGGTGCTTAGGAGACTAAAGAACATCAGGAGAGATGGGAAGAAGCAGAAGACAACCACGATGGAAGGACAGACAGCTGCCACTTCCCTAACATAATATGGTGACTTCATTAGCAGAATCAAGCCCTGTGCTGTTGTAGAATATTAGTTTAAGATGTATTACATTTGTTTATGCTGTGGAACATTTGTTTCATGATGCAAGATGTGTTGCATTCTTTTGTGTTGCATTTGTTTAACCCTGTGAAACTGTGTTACTTTGCCTAAAACACCTGATTGGCCTAATAAAGAGCTGAACAGCCAATAGCTAGGAAGAAGAGAGAAATAGGCAGGGCTGCCCAGGCAGAGAGAATAAATAGAAGAGAGAAGAGGGAGGAGCAAGAAAAGGAGGAGAAGAGGATACCAGGGGCCAGCCAGCCACAGCAAGCCATGGAGTAAGAAGGAAAGGAAGGCATATAGAATAGAGAAAGGTAAAAGCCCAGAGACAAAAGGTAGACGGGATAATTCAAGAACAGCTGGCAGAAACAAGCCAAGCTAAGGCTGCACATTCATAAGTAAGAATAAGTTCCCATGTGTTTAAGTGGGAGTTGGGTGGTGAGCCCCCAAAAAGTGAAGAGTGAAAGAAACCAACTACAGTGTGCTTTTCAGAAAGTGGGCTCTTAGTAAAGACAGACATAAGCAGTAAAGAAAGAATAGATTGTTAAAATCATGCCCCAAAGCTTAAGTCTAGCATTGAGGTTATTTCTTTAATTCATATTCTAACACTTTAAAATTAAAATGTAATTTAATTTAAAACGTAATTTTTGCCGAGGAAGAAAGTTTATTTAAACTTCATATCATATAAGCTCTGAGAGCATATTTTAATTATCTTTTAAAGTATCTTAAAATTCTGAAGTTTTAAGGAACGAATATACAATTAAATTAAAAATGCATGTGCGAATTGGCTGGAAAGCAAGCACTTCACCCCAAGACATGGTGTAAGATCAACCAAAGTCTTTAAAGTAAAATTTCTAGAAATCATAAGAATCATTTCCTTTAACAGGACACTAATAGGTGACATGGATTCTCAGTAGACAATTTCAAAACCTATTAGTTACTGAAGGAATTATAGCATGTGTGTGATTTACAACATCTGCATAATATCTACATGGAGCACATGTTTACCATCCATCTGTTTCTTGTGAAGTGTAAGCAGCCACTTCTTGTGTGTTTAACACAATCCCTATCAGCAATGCTCTCCCCTTCCTGTGTGTCCAACACAATCCCTAACTATCCCCAATGCTCTCCCCTTCCTGTGTGTCCAACAACACAACCCCTAACTATCCCCAATGCTCTCCCCTTCCTGTGTGTCCAACAACACAACCCCTAACTATCCCCAATGCTCTCCCCTTTCCCTGTGTCTAACAACACAATCCCTAACTATCCCCAATGCTCCCCCCTTCCCGTGTGTCTAAGAACACAATAACAATCCCCGATGCTCTACCTTCCCGTGTGTCTAACAGGACAACCCCTGACTATCAGTGATGCTCTCCCTGTTTGGAGAGGCGATGGAAACCTTAGGGCCAGGGTCTAGTGAGAGGAAGGAGGTGACTGGAGATTTGACCTGGAAGCATATGCTTTGCGCCAGGTCTCTTCCTCTTGCTCTGTCCGTTTTTCTTCCCAGATGCTGTAAGGTGAGCGGCTTTACTGCTCCAGATTGCTTCATACCGTGGTGTTCTGCCTCATTATATACCAAAACTCTAGACACCATGAGTTAAAAGAAAATTTTCCTTCTTATAAGTTTGTTGTCTTGGGATATTCTGTCATAGTAATGTTAAGACAAAAATGCCCGCCTCATATTCCATAATAATCTAATGCAGAGATATGCCTATGACTTCTTGATAGCCTCTTAATATATTCCAACACACTTCATCATCTGTAGATACCTGTAAATTGCTTGTTCAAAGGTTTTTTCCTTATAATCTGATTTTGGTGAGGGCAAGAAATACTCAAAACGATCAACCTAGGAGTATGTACCTACTCCTCCTCACAAGACTGTGCCTTCAGATTTGGTACTTGTTGCTTTAAAATTTTGCATATTGCCAAAGGCCACAAGATGTCACTAGCTGTTTATTAATTGTTATTTGGTATAGTAACATAATTACTATGAATTTGGCTTTCAGACAAGGTGCCTAACCCAGATAGTAGATTGAGGTCCGAATAAGTCATTTTTAATTTAAATGCTCTGTTTTTATTTCTTTTGGCAAGGGGATTACTGAGGACTGAACCACTGAACTCAGAGCTTCCTGCAACCTGGCAAGGGCTCTAACACTGGATCAGGCTGACTTTGACTTCACCCTGTAGGCCAGGCTGGCCTTGAACTTGTGATCCTCTTGTTCTACTTTTCCAAGTAGCTGGGATTACTGACCTGAACCTCTCGGCCCAGTTTGCTAGTTTCCTTTTACACCATACAATCTGATAATTTGGATTAAAATTCAAAACAAAGAAAAGCAGTGCATGAGAATCTCATTTTTAAAAAAATAAGATTCTTGTCTGAAATGGGAAATGAGTCAGGCAAAGAACTAAAGGGCTAGAATTTCAACTGGTTTAATATATAAATATACATACATATATATATGTGTGTGTGTGTGTGTGTGTGTGTGTGTGTGTGTGTGTGTGTGTGTGTAGTGTGTAAATGGACTTGCTCATGCATATGCATGCAGGGGCCAGAGGTAGAAAGGGATATCGTGTTATATTGTTCTCCACCCCCTTTTTTTTCAGTGATTAAAATCCTTCTGCTCCTGGAGCTCACCATGTCAGCCAGACTGGCTGGCCAGTGAGCCCTGAGATCTACCAGGCTCTCCAATGTTGGGATCACAGACACATCCAGCTTAGGTCCTTTGGGTCTGAACTCAGATCTTTGTCTGTGTTCAGCAAACACTTCACCCTCTGAGCTACCTCCTCAGCCATGCTAATATATTTTAATGATTTTTATGATATGGTTTAATTCTTACACTGTGCTATTACTAGACCCATTTTTCAGATGTGAGACTTGAAAACAGTTGTGATACAACTATAGACTTAATGTCAATTCGACTAAACTCTTCATTAGAAAAAAGTAAATTTTCAAAGATCATATTGTTGGAGATAATAAATTGGTCATCAAGGCAGATAGCTCATGGAGACAGATTATGTATTTGAACTTGACATATCCCATCTAAACTGTTGTAAACTTTGCTCAAACCCAGGCATGTCCTAATTTTATTTATATAAAAGATTTTGTTCTTATTTTTAATGACGTGTGTGTGTGTGTGTGTGTGTGTGTGTGTGTGTGTGTGTGTACATGGGGAGGGAGGTTGTGCATGTGAGTGCAGTGTCCAAAGAGACCAGAAGAGGGCGCCAGATCCCTCGGCACTATAGCTATGGGTGATTATGAGTCACCTGACAGGGATGATGGGAACTAAACCCAGGTCCCCAGCAAGAGCAGCAAGCATTCTTAACTGTGGAACCATCTCTTCAGCTCCAGGTCATCATTTTAAAAGGCACACTGTGCTACTGCAGACAGAACCCCAACTCTTGTTAATTCACTATTACTGCTGCCAAGACTCTGTGAAGAAGATAGTCTAATCCATTAACTTTTTGCTCTATGGGCTTGTGGACAGGATCTTGGATAGTTCTGTTGCTGATAAAAAGTTCAAAATCATTAAGATGATTCACCCAAGTGTGTGCAACCAGAGATGAGCAGAGCAAGGTCAAAGCCATGTAGCAGGAATCTTAAAAGTTCTTATTAATAAAATCAAGCCTGAGGCCAATTATTGGGGTGGATTCTGGAAGATCAGAGAGACAGAGCAAGCCACAGCTACCACACCTTACCAACTTCTCAGACTGGAAGCCTCTGAGTCCTCATCCAGAATGGGCCTCAGCTGAATTGTTGCTTGAAAGCCTGAATGCTTAACTAGCCAAATGCTTCTAGGTTCTGGTCCTCACGCCTTATATACCTTTCTGCTTTCTACCATCACTCCCTGGGATTAAAGGCTCGCTTTCTGGGATTAAAGGCATGAGTCACCATGCTTGTCTGTATCCTTGAACAGATGGATTTCTGCCTCTGGAATGCTAGGATTAAAGGCGTGTGCTACCACTGCCTATCCTAAGTATCTAGTGGCTTTTCTGTTTTCTGACCCCAGATAAGTTTATTAGGGTACACAATATTTTGGGGAACATAATACCACCACAAAGCCAAGTCTTTTTAAAGGTCGTTGTCCCGTCTAGGGAGGAAAGGGCACTCATTCTCTGAAAGCAAATGTCCATAAAGCTAACCTATACGAATTAGTTCTATAGTGAATTTAATGATAGTTAAACATGAGCTTATTGATAGAGTTTGAGAGCTGACCATAGAGTTTACCTAGTGATTGGTACTGCTTCCTCTGCCAGGATTGTCTCACTCACCCCTTCTAATATGTCTGTTGGCGTGTGGGTCAGAAAGTGCACTGGATAGTGGCATGCCATAATTCATCACCTCCACTGTTTGTCCAATAGAGCTCTACGTCCAGAGAAAGTTCTTGAACAATGTTAGTCCAAACAACAAGGGTCTAGTGCTTTTTTATTTTTAAGATTTACTTTATTTTTGATTCTGTGTATGTATGTATCTGTGTAAGGTTATGTGCATGTGAGTACAGGTATCTATGGAGGTCAGAAGAGGGCATCTAGTCTACAGAGCTGGAGTTCCAGGTGGTTGTGAGCCACCTGGCTTGGGTATAGAGACCTGAACTCAGTTTCTCTGGAAGAGCAGCAAGTGTTCTTAACCACTGGGCCACTTCTCCAGCCCCAAGGTTAGTGCTTCCTTAAGTGAATTTTCCATTTTCATTGTTTTCTAAAATTGTTGATGTAACTACACAATTTAAGGCTTTGGAGGGACTAAGACTGACTTAATTTAAGCACCTAAACTTTGTGCCATTATATTCTGCTTAGTAGTTTGTTCAATAGAGAAGTTGCCATTGGTTGCAATGGTAGGCATTCCACATCATCCTCTTCTGTGTCTTGCACAGACCTGAGGCGTGGGGAAGTTAGCTTGCTCATGTTCACAGTGACCCGAGGCAATGCCCCAGTGATATGAATGCCTCTTAGACGCCTGTAGCGGACTCTAGGACCATCAGTCGGTGAGTGCAGACATGGAGTAAGAACAAGGAGATGAAGCACTCTCACAGATGTGATGACCTAATGTGTAACATCCATCAAGTGGGCAGGGGAGGCTGAAAGCTCCGTTTGCAGCTGCCAGCTCTGTTCTGATCGATTCTGGCTGGAGAGCCCATGTCAAGGGCAGTGACTGCAAATGAATAAAAGTCAAAGGCAGGAACTGTGGATTTTAAAATCATACTTTCAGTTTTAACACTGATCAACTAAATCATGAAAGACCAGAATCAAGGATGTCTCTTTCATGAAGATGCCAAGTCAGTGATGAATGACTGGTCCCTTCTGGTCATGTGATCCTTTGATTCCTGCTCAAGATGGCATTCTGTCATAAGACCCTTTCCTCCAGTACTCACCTGTTATGAAGCTGATGGTGGAACTGTCACAACAGCTCATTTCTGGATCTCCCCATGTCACCATGGTTACCCGGAAGTTGTAGTACCACGCTGGCAATAGATTTGCTATTCTCTGGATAAGGATGGGGGAAAATCAGGAGACAATTGACTAGGAGGAAAACAGTATTTATGGAGTTGATTTACATTCCTTGGGTCACGATAAACATTAACAAACCATTTTTTTGTTTTCTTTTTCTACATCTTTAGAATTACTTTTGAAGTGAAATGAGCCATAAATGAAATGAAATGAGATATATATAATTTTAAAAGATGATTCAGAGACAGATAAATATGGGTATTACTTCACCATTTCCAAGGTTATACTGCACAATGAAGTTCCACTTATTTATAAGTGTCTGCACACATTTATTTCCCTGCTTCCAGGATAACAGAATAGTATTCTAGCGTGATGACAAGCAGCAATTGTATGCTTCATGTGTCATGTGTAGGTAGCCAACATTTTGCAAAATGAATCTGGTCTCAGAAAGAGCAATTATTACCTAAGCTTTGAAAGCTGTTTCCAAAGGGTTAGCAATATAGGTATTTAACAATCTGTACATGCCAAGAGGAGTCACAGCTAGAGACTGACAGTGTCAGTCAACTGCTGAAGAGCAGGGGGAAACCTCTTGTGTTGATCAGAAAGTCAGTATGGGGTGGTTCTGCTCTGATTTGAAAAAATTCATTAAGAGAAAAATACCAGCAGGGGTGAAAGGTAGTTGCATAATTCCCCCCCCCCCCCCCGTGTGTGTGTGTGTGTGTGTGTGTGTGTGTGTGTGTGTGTGTGTGTTTGTATGTGTGTCTCTCCCTCTCTCCCTCTCTCTCTCTCCAAAGACAAAGACAGAATCTAAACCTAAGAGAAAAGTAAAGCCTTGGACTAGCAACCAAACAAAAAGCAAGAGTGGCCCGAGTGCTTGCCTTCACGCCATCCCAGCACTTTCAAGGAAGTTCATGGTCATCCTTGAATATATGAGGCTGTCTCAGAAACAGTAACACAGGACAAAACTAAATTAAACTTCTTTGGCTATTTGAGGCTGTCTCAAAAACAATAACACAGAACAAAATTAAATTAAACTAAATAAAAACCAACAACAATTAAAAATAAACAATAACCCAGGGCCTTGAAAACAGCTGGTTATCTATGCTTACTTCCAAAATGACCTAATTTACAGATGACTTTCTCTGACATACTTGTGACACAGGCATGACCATTTACACTGGAGTGCACCAGCTCGCTAGGGAGGATTACCACGGATGCTGTTAAGGAGACAGTCGCTGCTATTTCGTAGTAGGTTGTCCACTCTGAGGTCATGGTGGTCGGGTTGAAATAAAACATTTCAACCACATATTTTCTGAAGACTCCCAAGTAAGGTCGGGTCCAGCTCAGCACTACTGCTGTGGGACCCAAGGGGTAGAGCATCAAATCCTTTATCCCAGTGGGAACTAAAGGAGGAAGGGGTAGAGAGTAAAGAGAGAAAATGAGGAGGGGACATTAGTGTCTTCACAATGGCTTCAAAACTGAACAATCAGGACTATCATTTTCTTAACACCATCCTGAAAAATCAAAGTAAATATATTTACCTCCGACTCTTTCTCCTATGTAGTAAACACAGGGATGTCTTCCAAATATACAATTCTGCTTATTTGATGTAGTCAGTCCTTCACATCAGCAGGTACTAGAATCCATTGATTTAATTCAATGAACAATGGGCGTAGCCTTTGTGGATGGATTTAATATGCCCTATGGACTGCCCTCTAAGCCTTACTGTTGAGTGTGTGTGTAATCACACACACTAAATCCACATCCTCAATCTCCCACAAAATTGTATCTAAAAATGAGGTCTTCTAAAAGTTACCTCTTTCTAAACAGCATAATAAACGTTGTGTAGTATTTGTACTGTACTAGATGTTATAAAAGATTAACTCAGCCATGGCTGAAGTGTAAGGGAAGGCAGCAAGAACTACAGCATCTGCCTTTGGGCTTCAGCCCCGTGTGTGGGAAGGCATTCCCTGGAAGCTATCTCCCATAAATATTGAAAAGCTTAAGAAAAAAGAAAAAGAAAAGCTTATAGTCTAACGCAGGGATATTGAGCACACCCTCATGACGCTCCCACATGTAATGAATTCAGCCTGAAGACCGCATCTTTTCCTCCAGTAGTCTGGTAAAGATAGATCATTATTTCTGTGGCTAACAACTTACCAATGGCAAATGTCACCGGATCAGAAGGTGGCCCAATCAAAGGGCCTTTCCTTAGGTACATCACAACCTGGTACTGGGCACCGGGAACCAGATTCTCAATAACAGGTTTGCTTGAGTTCACCTTAAATCAAACACCCAAAAAGATTTATGTAGAGCTAGGCTTTCAGAGCATGGCACAAAAGCCACACGAAGTTGCTAGAGTGTGACAACTGACTCGAAATTCAGTATCTTTTCCTCATGCTGAGGAAGGTTAGATTTCAAAATTAGGATGATTTATAGTTTATGTGAGTTCGGAAGGAGACCCAGGACATTCAAATTCCGTGACTGGATTTAATATGTCCCATGGGCTGCCCTCTATGCATCACTGTCAATTGTAACCACACACACTAGAGCCACATCCCCCCAGAACCATAATCAAATCAGGAATATCATGAGGGCAGGCTGACATCCTAAATTGTAGTGTCAGCTGATGACATGCCAAGATCAGTGCAAAATTGTCTTTAGTCTCTCATCACTTAGAAGCATATAATATCTAATTATAGAGATGGAAATGACCTAAGAGATTATCTGTTCCGATTTCTGATTTAATAGATAGAAAAGCAAAGCCAGAGAATGGCCAAAGTCAGATTCACCATTGGGAGGAGAAGTCCAGTGTTGTGACCTCTCATCTGCACTCGGGGCAGGTCAAGGTACAGCCGTGAGCACTCTGCAAGTCTATTGCAACCTTATAAAATGATGTCATAGAGAGCATTGTCTCAGTTATTTTGTATTGGTTATGTGACCAGTGTAATTCAGAGAGAAATAGTATCAGCATACACTGAACAAAGTGGATTTATTAAAAATGAATGTGGGCATATACGGGGTTGACGCTTCAATTCAAGGTTAAGAAGTGAGTGGGTTTAATGTGAATGTGTGTACATTGTGCGTGTGTGCACACGCACATTTGTATGAAGTGTATGTGTGTGCCTGTGCACCCATGTTTTGTATGTGTGGAGGCCAGAGCTATTTTCAGGTGTCTTTCTCCATCACTGCACATTATCTTTGAGACAAGGTCTTTCACAGAACCTGGTACTCACCATTGCCTAAACTGGCTAGCCAGCCTCTGCCTCCCAGAGCTGGGATTACAGGGCTCTGTTACCTTGTCTGGCTTTTTGGGAAGGGTCTAAGGATCTGCCTCTGTCCGTGCACTTTTGTGTCAGGTACCTTACCCTCGGAGTTACCTCTCTAGTCCCAGCTTTGATGTTAGTGCTTCCAATATTCAAGACAGTTTAACTTTGTGAGACAGACTAATTCTCTTCAGATTGCTTGAAATAAAATTCCAATTCTATTAGTATAAACACAAGGCTTTATTTATACTTTACTTACAACTGTCATCTTTGTTTCCTTATTATTCTAATATAAGTGATAACATATCTTAGAGTTGTGGGATGCTTAGACCAGACCATAAGACACATTAACTCTTAGGATCAATTGTTTTGGCTTCTGGGGTACGTAAAATGGAAAAAAATTCTACAGGAATGAACTAAATTGATGGATAATGATTTCATTGGCAATTTGAGCTGTGTTTTTTAAGTCTCATTAAAATTTTAAGGATAAACAGTACTCGTGACATGAATTTCAATGTTGTGTTTCAGAAGCTGGTATGTGTATTAGATATATCATAATTTGGTTAGAGTACAGCCTACCCAATGGGCGTGGCAATTAGAGAGGATTATGCTAGACTAGTTAATTAGTCCCTTCCCCTTCTTTGCCTATTTACACCCTTTTATGGTAGTATTTTACCCATATCTAGATTTATTTACCAGAAGACTTATAGTCAAAGTTAGCCAGCATGACTCTCATCTAAAGAGACAAACTTGTGAACAAAATTATATGCTGGACATGGTGGCACATTGCAAAATCCTAATACTTTGGGAGGTAGAGTCAAGGAACATTAGGAGTTCAAGGCCATCTTAAACTATATGGTATGTTAGAGACCAGCATGGGCTATGTGAAATTCTGGTCTCTGAAAATAAAGTAAAAATAAAGAGAGACAGTGCATGTTGTGCATGACAAAACAATACTGCTTTATTAAAATTGCATTCTATGTGACAGAACTAATGTTTACTCAGTGGATCAGTTGTTCATTCAACACGAGAGCAAATGCAACAGACTGGCATCTTTCTTCTCCTTTCCCACAAGTCTCAGCATTCTAGATTACTCTCTTACATATGCATAACAACCTGCTGTTGAACCACATGTGTGGGGGATGTTAGCCACATTGCCAAAGAGTTCTATTTTTGCTATGACAGAGCATTTTAGACATGTGACACACTTGTAGATGCTCAGTTGGCTCTTTAATCACTCATGTTGCTATTTAGAATATTTAGACCAACGTAAGACGCAAACTGTGCAGGTTGTTCCAGGATGATGTTGTCACTCTTCTGATTTAACAATATTTGAGGCAGCACTTTTCTAACTGTTCGTGAACACTTGAGTCACAGCCACTTAAATACACAGCAGTCATAAACCCACCCTAGGGACATGATGCCTTTTAAATGGAGTAGAAACGCGGAAAAAAGTCATATTGCTTTACAAAAACGACAGGAGGACAATGTCACTGCAAACTACCTGTCTTTATAGAAAATATTAGAAACATCAATCCACCTACCCCTTGGATCCATAAATACCTGTTGAGGTGTAAACCTGTATTTACACCTTAATTCTCTGTTGTGGAATGTTCCTTCACACTGTGTGAAGATGTGTCACTGTGATTGGAGCTGAATGGCCAATAGCTGGGTAGGAAGAGGTTAGGCAGGACTTCCGGGGACAGAGAGGTCTCGGGGAAGAAGAAAGGCAGGGTTGCCAACTGGATGCAGATGAAGTAAAACATGCAGGAGTGGAGGTAAAAGCCATGAGCCACGTGACAGCACATAGATTAACAGAAATGGGTTACTTTAAGTTATAAGAGCTAGTTAGAAACAACCCTAAGCTAACTAAGGCTGAGCTTTCATAGTTAATAATAAATCTATTGTTGCTTTTTTTGAGCTGGCAGGCTAAAGATAAATCTGTCTACAACACGCCTGTGCCATTTTTTCTAATTAATTAATCACTAGCCAACAAACCACTCAATATTGAATTGATGAATATAATATAAATTAATATATTAATAAATATAATATGATATATGATGTGTGATTAATATAATAACAAATATAATAGTTAACAAATCTTTCCACTTAATTCACATCCATTCTATAATTATTTTTATCCTTTGCTGGCTTACTCTTTAATCTCAGTGACTCCACTACATTCAATATGTCTCCCCCAGGGCACTGGCTCTGCCTGTCCCTAATGAGCTAAACGCACAAGAGCAAAAACAGTAAGGAGAGCAGTTGGAAGAAACACAGCAGTCTGCTAAGCAGTGGGTAGGATGCGATGGGCATGAAGGTCTCCCCAAGTCTGGGGTGGTCCTACTTCACCCTTATGATGCTTTCCTTGTTAGCTCTTTAGTGTACATTCATTCCAGTCAGTGGCCTTTCTGTTCCGAACCCAGAGAGACACTCCATCACTCTCCCCTGAACTGAAGGACACCCAGCTAAGCCCAGAGAGCAACACAAGTTGATCCTTCCTTCCCTTTTTTTTAGTATCCTTCAGACACTATCTTAGACTCAGCATTGTTTACCCTTATTAAAACCCTCTGAGGTAGGATTGATTTCTCCCAATATCACAGACGATGACATCAAGAAGTACATGAAGGGTTATAATAGTTAAGGGTATACTTCCGTCCCTCTCAGAGGACCTTGGTTCAATTCCTCACATTTAGGTGATGCTGTAGTTGGTGCTCTAGACTCTCAAATTGGCTCTCTCTACCCCGTTCCTACCCCACAAGGCAGTGCAAACTGTCCACAGGACCACCTGTGAGGACAGAGCATCCTGGGGAGTGGGTCCTGCTTTGTCGCCAGCAGCTCTGTGGCTCCCAGGAGGTTCCCTTACATATTCTGCCTCCCAGGCCCATCCTTTCTTCCTTCACACAGTTGAAAGGCTGATATGTCCATCCATCTGCTTTTGTTTCGTTATTATGCACTCGAGCAAACAGTTAAACAGCATTCATGAACCAAGGCAGATCCAATATAAGAATGAATATGGATGCATATGTCTCCTGTGGCACTCATATCCCTATTCTGACATCAGCGATAGTGTGCTAAGTCTTTTGAGAAGATGCTCAGGGCACATTTACTTTGGATAATTAAGAAGATTTCTTATAGAACACAGATTAAATAGTGATTTCATGTTCAGCATCTCTATGAATGAATAGCTCCAGAATGGTTGTAAGTGGGATTCATTTCCATGCAAGCTCATATGAAGAATATGTGCTTCTGATCAGGACAAATGGAAATCATTGTAAGCAGTCTATTGAGGAGGGAGACCAGGCTGTACCCTTCATGAAATAAGGACTCAGGTCTAATTTGTTCATCTCCAGCACTCCACACAGACAGCACTTTACATACAGAGTCACACAGATATCAGTGGATGCTGATGGACAAAGGACAGACAGTAGCAGAGTATCTCAGGGAACGTCCTGGCAACATGAGGAGCAATCCTTTACAGACTGTAATGATGATGATTAGACACAGCTTCAGCAAACCCAATCTCAAAACGCAAAATCCGAAATGATCCAAGATCTGAAACCTTTTGAGCCAGCATAGCGAACTTCACATCATAAATGTTTATGTCATGAGCAAACTTATTAAGATATCGCTTAAAGCTGTCTTCTGATTATGTGTCGGGTTATATATGAAACACAGATGAATGTTTTGTTTATACTACGGTTGAACCCCAACATAGCTCATTATGTACACACAAATATTCCAACCCCCACCACAGCTCCATGTCTGAAATACTTCTGAGCCCAAGCATTTTGGATAAGTAATTTTATCCTGTATTTGACTCGGGACCACTTTTATTTTAGAGCTACAGGCAAATCAATGTTCTGTGTCTGGATTTACATGACACAGAGGACTTCATGTTTGTAGCATGTGCTTTGTCAACTGCGCCATCTACCCAGCTTCTCTTGAGACTGAAAAGAAAGCATTCACTAATTTACTTATTTATGATTTATTTATGCATGTACCCATGTCTGTGTGAGTGTAGTAGGCACACATATTTTTTGGGGGGACACCATGCATACCTGTGCCCATGGCAGCTAGAAGATGTCATGGGAGCTCTCAGAGTGGGCATTACTGGTAATTTCTTGATGCCTGGCTTGTTATGTGGATCCTAGGTCCTGAACTCAGGCCCTCATGATTGCACAGGCACTGAGTGCTTTTAGCTGATGAGCTATCTCTGCAGTCCTCTGGAGACATTTTGAATTCAGTTTTCCCATCTGAAAATTATGTGTAAGTGCATATATGGTGTGTGTGTGTGTGTGTGTGTGTGTGTGTGTGTGTGTGTGTGTTGGGACCATGGGTCATGGATACTGAGGTTACAACACTATGACAATCCCCAGAAAGTCTTGTGTTAATTGAGAGGACACCTGGAATGCTGGGCTGCTTCTCACACTCTTAAACATCAGCCTCCTTGTCCATCCATAATCCTAATGGGCTTAATGTTATGTTTCGAGAGAATGGTGTGAGGATCCAGTTGGACAGGTCTTTTCTGGATTATTTATAACTTACAGTATCTATAAGAACCTTTGCTTTGGGCTCCCAGGAGAAAGATTCATAATCTGTTATATTAGAAGGGGCAAGAAGGAAACGTACCAAATGTACCTTGGACAGTTGAGTTCCAGGTCACTGTCTGTGAAGGAGATGTGTTTTCCCACCCGGGTAAAGTCAGTTATGTTGGGTACGTTCAGGGAAGGAAACTAATGAGCTGAAAAAGGAGCCGCGATTGCTAGCTAATCGGTTTATCATATTTTCTCCTTAATTTGATGGAGTCAAGGGGTGGGTTCAGCCTCTAGGAATGGCTTATCTCAGCATTCTGAAGCTTTTAGTTCTCCAAAGTCCATGGCCCAAATCAATCTTATCAACTTAAAATTTCTCACTCTTTGAATTTCACAGATGCCTAACTTTCCCAAGAGGAATGGATATGTCTCAGATGGTCAACACTGAAATAGATGTCACCCCCACCACCTCTAGGGAAGAAAACAAAATCTAGATTTTAGGGAACTAGCACATGGCCCCCGCACTAATGATTGGCTGTAGGTGTCCGTGTCTAGCCAATCACGAGGCCACTAATTTGCATATCCTTTCTGCCTGCCCTATTCCTCCCTGTGGCTGTTTGGGTCCCTTTTATCCTTCAAAACTCTTAGTTAGGATTGGTGAAGAGAAGACTGTTAGAGTTTACAAACTTTAGCTTTTAAACGTGTTTTATTGAGTCCACGTTACTTTCAAAGTTACAACAGAAGTGGGAAAATGCAGTGAACACCAAACCCCTCTAAGAGGCTTCTGCTCGCCTGTCTCCTCCCTAGGCAAGGATTTCTTCGACAACTTTTGATACTTCTGCCTCACAATCCATAATAGGATACGGCGAGGCCCTCCTTTTGTGAACTCGGAAGCATCATCAACTGCTAGTCTGGGCTTCTGAAATGAGGCTCAGTCATTCTGCACTCGTTTTTGGTTATTCTCACTAGGTCGTGACAGCGCTGTTCTGCAAGACTGGGATGCTTCAAACTGACCTCCGGCTCCAACATCTCTCCAAGCTCTTGACCCACAGTAGGCACTCAGCAAAGTCTCTTGAGTAGGAAATGGAAGGGATGGGAATGTGTTCCCTGAGAAAGGGGAAGAAGAGAAGTGAACTAACCAGGCCTGCCCACTCATTTCCTGACTCCTGGGGTGGCTCCTGCTGATGTCACTCCCCACACACCCGAGGAGAACTCTGCAAGGCTTGGGGGAAGTGTCCATCTTGCATCACCTCAGGCTGAGTTTCAAGCGGCCTTCAGGGACTTGGTGGTGTGTTTGTCCTTGTTCGTCTTACCTGGGTACAATACTGCTTCTCCAGCCGCTGGCTCTCCTTCTGTTTCTGGCAGGTCAGTGACACCACGGACACAATGGTGCTGTTGTAGTTCTCCTGGGAAGATGTCCACGACATCAAGGCTGTAGTTGAGCTTAAGACATGGACACTCACGTGCTGTGGCTTCTCAGTCAGCTCTTCAATCCACTCTCCTGTGGGGCCTGGACATTGCAAATCACAATAAAAGGGAGTTGTATACTGAGCTGGTTGAAACAGAAGATTCTAGATTTAATGGTCATTATGTGTTGTTGTTGTTGTTGTTGGTGGTGGTGGTAGTGTGTGTGTGTGTGTGTGTGTGTGTGTGTGTGTGTGTGTGTGTCCCCGACCGTCCTTACAAAGAGACTCAGAGGAAGACTAGCACTAGCTTGATTGCTCTGTCCACCTTCTGGCAGCTATACATCCCTCAATTCTACCTCCCCACCCCCACCCCCGGCCCAAGCAATCATAGTGTCAGCAGCAACACTAATAAAAACAAGCTCAATTTCAGTTGTCAGGAACATCTGAGAATATTCCAGTGAAGTCTTTATCAGAGAGAGGGTGTGACACTGTGGCATTTCATCAGTGTTTATAATTACTCTACTAGGGGGATCTTGTATAACCCAGGAGCACCAGCCCAGGGATAGCACAACCCTCTGTGGGCTGGGCCCTCCCACTAATTGAGAAAATGTCCTGCAGCTGGATCTCATGGGGACATTTCCTCAACTGAGGTTCCTTCCTCTCTGATGACTCTAGCTTGTGTCAAGTTGACACACAAAACCAGTCAGTACAGATATCCAGCGTCCCATAAATTGGGTGTGGTGGTGCACATCTGTAATCCCAGTACTTGGAAGGTGAAGATAAGAAGATCAGCAATTCAACATCCTCTTCAGCTCCATAGTGGGGTTGATGGTAGCCTGAGTTAGCTACATGAGACTCTTCTCAAAAGTGAAATATATGCATTGATAAATATAAGTAAACAAAAAAATACGAGATCCATCACCTTAAATTAATAAGGAAATTGAATCCCAGAGACTCAGGTGCTCTGCCCAGTGCCATGGGGACAGTGAAGGTTTGGGTGTGGCAGCACAGCTGACCTGACGTGACACCGTGAGTGACAGGAAAATGCCATCATCAGATTACCTCCAATTCCAGTCTCGGTCTTGACACATGTGAAAGTCACAGACTTGCTTTCTATGACTCAGAACTTTTTATGTAAAAAAATGGGAATGACAGACATGTTCCTCCAAGCCAGGCATAGTGGAGAAAGCTTCTGAACCCTAGCTACCCTGCAGGGCCAGGCAGACAGATGCCAAGATGAAGGCCCATCTGGGCTCCATCAAGAGTCCAAAGCCAGCCTGAGTGGCTTAGGGAGACCCTGTTTTAAATTAAAATAAAAAGGAACTGAGGATGTAGCACAGTGGTAGAGTGTTCGCCCATCACACAAGGCTCTGAGTTCAGTCCCCAGCACCGAAAACAAATGTTCTCTTGATAAGACCATGGGGAGACTGAAGTAAGGATGTACCGACATTCTTATCTTTGAGAAAGACTTCAATTCTACACAAATATACATCATAATGCAGTGACATGTATATAAGTCTTGATGTTATTATTCTCATCAGAGTGGACTGAAAATACTATTTAGCTGGAGTGTATTAATCTATCCAGTAAGTATGAGTATTTGTATCTACAGTCTGGTATATATTTTAAACCAAAGGAGCATATACACTGTATTAGGCATCTATGCAATTAAATAGACTATTTTAAGCACAGAACAAGGAGTTTTATAATCTCTTTAAGAATAAGAATATATGACAGAAAAATCTAGATAAATCTCTCATACTAAGTTCTAGGTTTTTGATCTGTGCTGTGAAACCTACTTGAAGCTACAAGAAAAGGAAAGCCGCCATGGCTGCCACCATTCACGGAGTTTCCACGGCAGCCATCAGCCCGTGCTGTATACTTGGGCAAGGTGACCTCCTGGTTAGCAAGACGTTTTAGACTCATGGGAAGGCTGAAGACTCATCTTGGTATTCTGTCTCAGGTGGTCTCATACAGAAGCATTTCCTATATCTGATATACACACCCGGTAATTCCCAATGTCCTTTGGTCCCTTTGAAGGCTCTAAAGGCCTCTCAGTGGGGGCATGCTTCGTTTCTTAAGTGTAAACGTTATGTGGGAAGATTTTTAGTGTGTTCAAGGTGCTAAGTGAGCTGATCTCCTGCCTCTGCCTACCTACCTTTTGTAGTTTATTTGAAGTAAGGTAGTATTTGGCCCTTAGGGAAGAGGGCAGATGTTATACAGACTTGTTTGGGGACAACTACCTTTAATCTATGCTTTCTAACTTTGATTTTGCTCATGTAAAGGTACATTTAACATCTGATAAGATAGTAACTGGTTTTTAATCTGTGGACTTCCAGTAACCATAGTTTGTCTGAAGAGGAAGCGGATGCTTACATGGTTCCTGCAGTTTTACTCTGCTGTCAAAGCTCACAGAACAGTGAGAAGCCTCCCCTCAACTCAGTATTGGGCCTTGAGGACTCTGTCTCCACCTGCCAGCTGTGTGGAGACCACGAAGGTTCAAATCAGCTGGAATTTTCTGGGCTCTCCACAAGTTCAGTACTCTAATAAGATTTTCCCCACATAATCCTATAATACTAAATTTCATTACAGCCTCAAACAAAAGTCATATTTCCCAAACTGGATGTGCACATCCTTGGAGACATGGTTATAGCTGGTGTGGAAGGTTAGTTTAATAAATGTTCAATTATCACAACAGTGGTAAAAAAAAAAATCCTATAGTTAACTCCTGGGGCAGACTTGCTACCATTAAACATACATGTACTTCCTTTCATGCACAACGGCCTCTCCTGACCTTGAGGAATCCCCAGGACCCCTGAGGCTGGAGAATAATTGGCACTCAAGTATCATTAATCTCAGCAGTTTCATTGTTCTAGCTCCCGGTACGTGCAGGATCATCCCTTGGCTACTTACTGATATAAAAGCTGAGTGACTTCGCTGACTGGCTTTTCCGAGTCTCACAGGCTCCTGAGGAACTAAAGGTTGTCACCGAGAGTTTGTATTTCCCAGGTTCCTTTAGTTCTGCAACAAATTCATGGGCTTCCTCATCCACTGTCAAATAGTCAGTAAAGTTCTCTGGATCAAATGTCAAAAAAAGAGAAAAAATTAGAATACCGTGAATGGACACCTGGGAGAGCCCAGGATATAGGCAAACTGGTTGAGTTTGTAAAATTTATTATTGCATTTCTTTCTTTTTTCAACTATACCTCCAAGATGAAGGCACTGTAGATGAGAAAAGTCAAGTCAAATTCAAATTGTATTCATAATACTTTAAAATATCAGACCTAAAATATAGTGTCCAAATCCATCACTCGAATGTGTGGTATTTGACACATACCCACCTAACAGAATCATGTACACAAGAGAAATGGACTTTGAGGGGAAGACAGCATTCACTGCCCCCCCTTATGATTTCTGTAAAAGACAAGAAATAACTAGTATTCACTAAATACCTAACAAGTGTCTTGTAGCATCAAATGATTTTTTAAAATATTGGCTTACTTCTACTTTAAAAGACATGTCAGTTTCTCTCCCTTCATCTATTTTCTCTGGCACTGTAAAAGGTAATATTTATTCTAAGATGCCTCTATGGCTGCCTCTATGGCTACTTAGTATTTCATTTGAAGCTGTTTCTATTATTTGACAACAACAGTCTCCAAAAAAAAAAATCACAATATAGTCAGATAAATACATGATTTAATTGAACTTTCTTGAAAATAGGCAACAAAAAAGTATTTTGAGTTATAAGATACTCTGTTCTATAGAGTAAACAGAGAAACAGAAAAACCAAAGATTACAGGAACTTTGAACACAAATAAGTAACTAAGTTATATGAGGACTTTTGACTTAAATACCTAAAGTGACCAACAATTCCAATTTTATGCAATGTTAGAGTGTCACTGATTACTATGGTCTAGAATAGAGAATGAAGAGATACTTTGTCTTATTGCATTAAATAAAAATCAGCTTCCACAATAAGGTGACATGATTCTAACGTCCCATCGTAAAATGAAGGTTGCTATTCTAACTCCAAACTTTGATGACCTGACAACTTTTGCCTTCTAAATGCTAGACAGGAAAATAGAAATAACATAAGCTCCTGCTAAACCAAGCAATAAACAACTCAAACCCCTGGTGATCAATACTGGAGCCATGCTATGCTGCTGTTTTCATAAATTTACAGAGTATAATAAATAATACTATATGAATCTGCTGGGCATGGTGGCACACACCTGTGATCATAGCACTTGGAGGTGAAGGCATGAAGGCCAGAAGCCCAGGATCATCCTCAGCTACATGTCAACTTTGAGACTAGTCTACTATATGAGACCCTGTCTCAAAAATTAGGACACACACACACACACACACACACACACACACACACACACACACAAACAGAGGGAGAGAGAGAGAGAGAGAGAGAGAGAGAGAGAGAGAGAGAGAGAGAGACTTACAGGCATGCATATATTCTCTCTTTCTCATATATATATATATATATATATATATATATATATATATATATATATAGTGGGGATATGATCTCCTACATATTTTCCATTTACTATCAACTTGTTGGGGCAAATTTGATCACCAGATCCAAAGGCCACATTTCTTCTTACTCAAGCTGGCCAAGGTGTACTACACACATCTAGGAGAAGCAGTCACTTCACAGAAGACTCTTCATCACATGTCTCTCAAGTATGCATGTAAACAAACAACATTTCTTAAGAATAGTCTATAATATGTTTGATGTTGAAAATCACCCAAATATTAGAATTCTGATCTAATCGATTTGTTTTGGTGTTCTGACTTCAGGCCCTATGGAATAGTCAATTGACTATTAGATTTGACTGCATCTGTCAATCTCCCTCCCCGAGTTCAGGTTCCAAAAACACTTCCGGTCCCTTCCCTTGGTGCCCTTTGCTGCTCTAACTCCCCACTGCCTCACCTTCCCTCTCTATGAGGATATTGAATCCATCAAAGGCTGTGGGAGGTTTTGGTGGCAACCAGCTCAGTGTCATCTGCACGGGGAAGGCAGAGAAAGGGTCAGACGTGGGCTTCTCCGTCCGGCTGAGCGTGGTGTCGCTGTCATAGTCCATGGGCAGCACACTGACAAAGTCCTCCTCGTTCTCAGGGGCCGCAGAGGCGCTGTCCCACCAGGAGGGCTGAGATGTGCTCTCGTGGTCAGTGCTGTTCGGGTCAGGCCAACCCGAAGACACGTTGCTCGGGGGAGTCTCCGGAGTTTCTTCAGGGAAGTGGAAGAGTCTGTCCCTTCCGATCGGATTTTGCAGTTTGATGAATGAGTCCTCGGGGAAGCTCCCACTTGGCTCTTCCCAGTTGTTCTTGTTCAAATTGACAAAGTGAACAGAGATGTTTCGAGGAGGATATGGAGCTGGGGAAGAGAGTTTACAGTTTCAAGTAGCTCTGAACTGAATATTCATTTACTCTTGAGTCCAACACAGACTTATCAAGTACTGTTTAACTTTACTTCTAACACACAAACAAATAAATTTAAAAACCTTTATGTAGTGTGTGTGTGTGTGTGTGTGTGTGTATATACCCATATGGAGATTGCAGGATAATTTGAAAAAGTTGGATCTGCCGGTCTACCATGTGGGGCTGGGAGATGACCCAGGTGGCTAGGCTGGGTGTCAAGTACCTGTACCAGCTGCACCTCTGGATAGCCATAGAGAAAGTATTAGGAAGGACAAATGTGGGTGTATGTAAACTTCTAACATTTTGTACATAGTATACAAATTTATTTATACCTCCTTAGCATGTTACCAGTCACATTGCAAATGTATTAACTTGTGATACTGTACATGTTGATGTAGTAAGTGAACTTCTTCTCAAGCTTAGTTGTATAAGTGTTCCTTCATTTACAACAATGTGACTTTAGGAAAACATGTGTCCCTGTCCCTGGGTAACTTAAAAATCAATATAATTTATTTGTAGCTTGTAGAATATACATTCGCATCTCTGAAATGCAGCATAGGAACACACAGGAACTATGGATTACGGAAACATGTTTTCTCTACAGATAGCAAATCATAAAGACAGCTGGCACATTCTCTGCTGGCAACAGTTTCTAACTGTCCATCAAATGGCTCCTCAGATACCTTCTCCATGAACTTTTAGGAACAGAGCCATCTCCTGCTTCTTTACACCTTTAAATACCTTCCTAGCTCTTTTGTGACACTGATTTCATTCTGTCTTATGTCATTGCCCTTTGTGTCATATAACACCATTTCTGGGGACAGATTACCTGTCTCATTGGCCTTTTTTCATTTTTCATAGAATTAGAATAATGTCCAGATTAAAAAGAGTAGTCATTAATGTGTCTTTACCAGAACAGAATATGAAAAGTGCAAATAGAATTGTCAGCGTCAGCATAAGGTGAATCAGTTGTTCAGTTGAGATTCTCCTGTCTGGATGAAATTAAATGGGTATCCTGACGCAGAATTCCAGACAGAAAGGGTCTTGGGTGGTCTGTCCTGATGAATCCGCATCCCCATGAAAATGGGCTCTCCAACATTATTGAGCACATTAGGCACATTCAATACTAGTTAAGCAATGAATATTTGGTAGTCTGTGTGTAATTTATGCATTCATGGCTCTAGCCATCTATTCATATCATAAAAGTTCTTCTGTGGTTTTTTTTGTGGTTTGAGAATTTCATGCATGAACTGAGTATATTTTGATCATATCCACCCCCATTCCTTGCCTCTAATTCTTCTCATACTCCATAATAGTTTTTCATATTACTGATGCTACTAAAATTAGTAATGACAGCTTTAAGCATACCCGAGTCTAACGTTTTCTCTCAGTAATTAATTATCTATACTAGGATGTCTGCCATCTGCTTTTCTTCTATGTGAACATTGGTCAAGGTATAGAAGAAGTAAAAATCTATCAGATCCATCCAGTTAGTTGAGTTGATTATAACTTTTAAGACTAACATCTATATTTTTTATTTGAGAATACAAAAACTAAGCTTACATTTATTTACTTTAGATATTTTCTGGAATATTTTGCTTAGATATCTTTAATAGGGACACAAATTTTGTTTTTGTTATAAAAATTCTTCCTTAGCTCTGCGACAAAATATTTCTTAAATATATTAAGAAAAATTTCCCTTAGAAACATTAAAATTAAATGCCCAGCAACATCTAATTTAGCTATTTTCTCTTGAAGTTTGATTCCTCTGAAGACTTACCTGTTCTGTGTTGCTTGGGTTCATGGCTCACACCACTGTACTCCACAAGTGTACTTTTATTAAAAGTTGCCTCAGATACCAGCTGGAAGGTGACGTTGCTGTAACATATTCCTGGTAGCCAGTGATTAAATACTGTTTTCCCTTTAAAGAAGTCTGTGAAGGGAAAGATCAGTTACTTTAAAATTAGGAGCTTCTTAATGTCACATACTTGGAGAAAGTCCCAGTTGATTTTAAATATC
This sequence comes from Peromyscus leucopus, assembly GCF_004664715.2. Lineage (NCBI taxonomy): Eukaryota > Metazoa > Chordata > Mammalia > Rodentia > Cricetidae > Peromyscus > Peromyscus leucopus. Next base: position 136,204,062 of record NC_051065.1, read on the forward strand.
CACAGAATAACGTTTTCTTCCATGTCTGGCATCATCAGTATAAAAGAATTGGAAGGCTAGAGATGAAAATTTGAACCTGTGCCCCTAATCCTGAAAAGTTCTTTTTTTTTTTTGTTAGCATTCCTCACACGATTTGACACAATTAAAATTAATTTTTTAATCCTATGAATGTCCCGAGTATGCAGGGATTATGGAGGTTAGGTTTATATTAGCTCTTTATTAGGAGGAAAAACAAGTATTTTGCCACTTATGGCAAAAGAAACAGGAAATGTATAAGGAAGGCTTTTGTCCTGAAGAAAATGTCTTATGTAGAATGTTCCTTGGTTTGCCTGATGAGTGGTCATATAGGAACCCAAAATGCCACCTTTTGCTTGTGAGAATAATCTTGGACCCTCTCCCACAGAAGAGGAGAAAAGCTGCCCACTGGCTATGGAAGCCTAGAGCTGTCCTGCCCTGCAGTGGGTGTGGTTGTCTCGAAATAGTCTTGACTGTATTTCCTGGAGCAGACATACTGCCTTTGGCAAGAATAACTTATAATTCAAACCAATTTGAGAATCTCTAATATTGTATGCATGACTTGCAATTCTCAAAGAATGAACTGGACGTGGTAAGATTTCTTACAACAAGATTTTCTTGAATCAATAACTTTTTCTTAATGGTTCACTCATAGGTCAAGTGGTGAGTTACAAAGACTCTTTAGAGTAAGCAAGACCATTCAGAAAAGTCTGCACAAAATTAGGAGTCAAAGTCATTTCTCCAGCCTCCTCTTGCCTCTTACCTTTGTACAGCATTGTTCTGAAGTCCCTCCCTTCCCAGTAGCTGATGTTTACTCTGCTGAACACGTTGTATTTTTCTGGATAATGAATTTCAAACAGTACTCCTGTTTCAGGAGAAGGTTTGTAGTCATATATGGAGACACTGGTTACAGGCAAAGGTTCTACAGAAGGAAAGAGAGGTGAAATAGAGAGAGAGGGGTGGAGCCATCATTAATTCATGAATGTACAGTTGCTCTGATGCAATCTTACTCCCGATTTTACAATTACATTTCCTCCCCGAAGAGCTCCTCTTAGCCTGAGCAGTAATTAACAAAGCCCATTTTAGATGACCCTTTCTGCTTTTCAAATAGCTCTTAGACTCATCTTTCAACGTCTCACTTGTAGCAGCATTGGAGGTTAGGAAGCACAAATGTTAACGTCTCAATTCAATACATGAAGATACTGCACATCTGCAGTTTATATTACCTGTCATGTGCAATTTAATAGGTTTTGTGGCAGCATCTGTCTGTACCAGCAAATGCTTCATTTTCCTTTTCCTTGCACCAACAAAATTAGATATCAATAATAGACAGGTAACAAAAAGTATTTTTGACTGTAGGCAATGATAAATATTTATGTGATAATTTTTTTTCTTTGTGTGAATTTTGCAGTTTTCTGTTATGGATAAGAGTTCAAACCACCCAGTGTTATGCATATGATCATTTGTATTATGTATATCAAGCCTTTTTTTCCATAGAAGTTCAAGAATATTCTTAATTTTTTTGGTTTTAATTTATTGTGAAACATTAGAATCACACAGTTTAAATAGCCCATGATTTGTTTTTATATGTCTGATTCATATCATTCTTATATAAATGAATAGTTTCTCTATACTTCCACAAGAGCTAGTAGATATATTTTATTTGAATAATTTTATAAGGAAGTATTATAAGGGCTAGAGAGATGGCTGGTAGCCTAAGAGTGCCTACTGCTCCTGAAGTGGACCTGAGTTCCATTCCCAGTACCCACTTTGGATGGCTCACAACTGTTTGTAACTCTAACTTCAGGGGATCCAATGGCCTCCTTAGGTACCTGCAGTCATGTACATATACCTACACACACACACACACACACACACACACACACACACACACACACACACACAATTAAAAATGATTCTTAAAAAAAGGAAAAAATGATTGGTTTGGCATCATATTGTTGAGAAATAATTTTGACTCAGTTTTCAAGCTAAAAGATTCTTACCTAGAACATCTGGAGCTTAAACTAAAGCAACATCATTTGTTTAAATTCTATCCTTGTAACATAAATTTCTAAATGATCTTTTAATTAAAAAAAAAAAGACTGGAGCCAGATGTAGAGGTAAATACTGAAAGATCAGAGAGACAAAGGAACAAGCCATTGCCACGTCTCACCTCACCAACTCAATGAGTCCTCAGACTGAATGCCCTCTGAGTCCTCACCTGAAAGGCTTCAGCCTGAAAAGGCCTTTAATTCCTGTCTCCTCACACCTTATATGCCTTTCTCTGCCCAGCCATCACTTCCTAGTGCTGGGATCAGTGGCGTGTATGCTTCCCAAATACAGGCATGAGATCTCAAGTGCTGGGATTAAAGGTGTATGATTCCTAAGTACTGGGATTAAAGGTGTGTGCCATCACTGTCTGGCTCTGTTTCTCTCCTGGACTGAGTCAATCTTATGTAGTCCAGGGTGGCTTTGAACTCACAAATATCCAAGCGGATCTCTGCCTCCAGAGTGCTAGGGTTAAAGATGTGTGCCACCACTGCCTGGCCTCTGTGTTTAATCTAGTGGCTTGGTCTGTTCTCCAATCTGGCAAATTTTATTAAGGTACATAATATATCACCACTATGCTTTTCAGAATTTTACTTTCAATGATAAAGGACTGTAAAAATCATCTTACTTAGTTCACTCAACACGTTGTTATTGCCAACCTACTCAGTTTCATCCTGTGGTTGAACATCTAATCATAGTCCCTGAGCTCTTAATCTACTGCTCTCAAGTGAAGAAATGAAGAGAATGATGCTACATGCTATTTGTTTTTTGTTTTCTGGAAAATGAAGCCAACAATCACGAAGGAGTTCAGAAGAACATCTGGCAGCAGGGTGTTTTCTGTAGACTGTGATACACTCTCTGCCTAAAAGATTTCTATTTTATCCTCATCCTCAAACTAGCTTTCTCACATAAAGGTTGCATTTCAGAGTCAACTGAATATATCCTCTAAACCAACCAACCAAGAACCCCAAAGACTCTTGAGATTTGAGTTCAGAGCTACCCAAGAAGTTTTGAACAATTTGCAGGTGTTTCAACCCAACCCAATCACAAGTCTAGTGAGTCAAACAAAACAAAACATAATTCTAAAATATAGTCAAAACTCCCTCCATGCATTTAACAAATCTGGAGTCATTCTCCCTCCACTGTGACCACAGGTAAAATATTACTTTAAATTTGGTGTTTTTCTTCTTAGTTGTGTTTTGAAATTCTTCTACATTTGTTTGTAGCCAGTATGATTTCATGTTTACTACATTAATAGCCTCATATTGAGTACTTCATTCTGCAGTTTGGTTTTATCGTTTAAAGAGATTTGAGATTTGACCAGCTTGATACAAGTACTTTTTAGAAATGTTGAGTGTTTGTTTTGTAACTATATAAATTATCCAGTTTATTCTTTTAGTCGAGGTCCTGCTTTCAATTCCAATAATACAGTTTCGGTAACTATGTTGACTCTTCTTCTTTAGCTAGGGGATGCACACATCTTCAACTGTATGAAATATTGCTAAAGAGTTTCTAACTGAATGCTGCTAGTTTATGTAGCTAACAAAGTATGTATAAACTCTTGGCCATATTCTCCTTAAGTATACCCTTGCATCAGCCATATGCAAAAATTTGACTCATTGTTTTAAGTTCTTGCTCATGAAGAAGGTTGATTTTTTGTTTGTTTTTGTTTTGAGATGGGATTCATTTACATAGCCCCAACTATCCTGGAACTCACTATGTAGACCTGACTGGCCTTGAACTCACCGAGATCTACCTGCCTCTGCCTCCTGAGTTCTGGGATTAAAGGCATGCATCACTACACCCTGCTGAAGAAGGCTGATTTTTTAAATAATAATGATGTAGTGGGTAGCCATTCCAGTTTTGGTCTGGAAGTTCCAACCCCCACTGAGGTTTTGGTAACTATCATGCCCACAAGGCTGGGCCAGGGGAGGGCCTGAAGACCTGAGATCGGGATGTGCCGCGCTCTCTTGCTGCTGGGAGCCGGGATGCTAGAGGTGGATGGAGGAGAGTTCTCCAGAGAACATCGCCGGACTACTGCTGCGTCTTTCCCAGAACCCTCAACCTACCTATTCCTTCATTTGTAAGTTACGCCATTAAATAAATCTCCTTTTAACTACATGGAGTGGCCTTAATAATTTCACCAATATAATAATAATTAAATTTTTTATTGTCAGTTAATATCCTTTCTTTATTTTCAACATACTACTATTAGTTATTTATTAGTTTATTTTAAAATTATTGCTATCATTATTGTTGTTGTTACTGTGTGTATGATGTGCGTAGCTAGGCACACTTGGCATGAACCCTGTGAAGGTCAGAGGACAACTTTGTTGAATCTGTTTGCTCCTCTACTTTATGCGGCCTCCTGGGATCTAACTCAGGCCATTAAGAATATGTTGCAATGTTCTGAGTCATCTCATGGGGACTTATAATTTTTGCGTTTTAAAATATATCTATGAAGAACTCTTTAGGTCAGAGTTAAGACTGTTAAATTCTCCTAGATTTTGTATATTAGACATTCCCTTTATTCTTGATGGAGCTGGCTACAGAATTTTGGGAAGGCAGATTTCTCCTCAGTGCTTTGAAGCAATGGCTTTCTTGTGTTCCTACACCAATGGCTGAGAAGCAGAGGAGTTCTCTCCAGCTCAGGATGAAGCCCCTGCGTTTTCCCTCTGGTACCTTCCAAAGCTATCTACTTACTCTTGATAATCTGCTATTTGATTCTCCTGTATTATTTACATATGACCTTATTTTTAATTACCCCACTAGGTACTTAGAATGCTCTGCTAGCCTGTGAATTTATCTCTTGAAAATTCTCAGTCATCCCTTAAATATGGGTTTATCTTCCCTCAGCTCTGCCCAAATTATGGGGCATGTGCACAGTGTTATCACCCAACTGCTCTTCCAACTGCCATCAGTATACAATTTATTCTGTTTATTCAGAGTTAAAAATTAATTGAAACAATAATTTCAGCTTTAATTAGCTTCACCAACGGTCAAAGGGGTCCCAAAGACTGCCCCACTCATCACAGACTACTGCCAAGGCTGCTGGTTACTCTTCACAACTGATGGCAAGGCCCTATTGTTGAAGACAACATCTACTTATGCCATTGAACACAACCCAGTGTCCATCTAGAAGTTCCACCCCTACTGACTAGTGCTGATGGTGCTGGGAGGTACCCTGTAGGCTACGAAGGATAAAGATCATCATTCAAATCTCTCCTGCGAACCCTGGAGCCTGTGCCTGCAGCAGTGACCAAATATTACGAAAGCAAACAACCACTTTTTAATTTAAGGCCCAATACGTGAAATGAAACCCATGCCTGATACTTCTAAAGTGACCAAGTACCATGGGCCCTAGGAGAAATTCTATCATTATTATTCTGATAAGGGAGCATAGCAATAAAATGATACCTAATGATGCATTACCATATGTATAGATCAATGCATCACTTTGCCCTCCTCAGAGAAGCTTTTTCTTGCAGTAAATGGGATGGTCTTGTTTCAAGGAAAATGGTCCCCAAAGGGAGTGGCACTATTAGAAGGTATGGTCTTGTTAGAGTAGGTGTGGCTTTTTGGAGGAAGTGTGTCACTGTGGGGTTGGTCTCCTTTGCTCAAGCTACACCCAATGAGACAGACTACTTCTTGTTGCCTCTGGGTCAAGATGTAGAACTCTCAGCTGCTTCTCCAGCACCATGTCTGCCTGAATGCTTCCTTGCTTCCCTCTATGACAGTAATGGATTAAACCTCTGAAATCAGTGAAAGTGAGCCATCCCAATTAAATGTTTTCCTTTATAAGAGTTGTCATGGTCATAGTGTCTTTTCACAGCCATAGAAACCATAACTAAGACAGTTCATGACACAGACACCCACAACTAGACAATGCTTAGAGAGTGAGAAACTTTGGAGGACTCAGTCTTAAATGGGAAATCTTTATCTAACCCTTCCCCTCAATGCCCCAGGATCTAGGCAGAAGAGAAGGCAGGAAGATTGTAAGAGCTAGAGGTGATGGAGGACTCCAAGGAAATAGCATCTTCCAGATACAACAGGGCTGATGGACATACGCGGTCACAGAGATTGTGACAGCATGTTCAGGGCTACATAGGTTCAAGCCAGATGGGGTCCCCGCCCTAAGACAGGGAGGTGGACTGAGTCCCACCCCTAACAAGAAGCTATTTGTAAATGATACCTGCTTGCAAAGGGAAAATCAGTTTTCTCCAATGAAGTGTAATGGGGTATATCAGCCACGCTAGGGGCAGGTCCCGTACAAAGAAATAATTGGCCAACACAAAACAGTCTGTTTTTGTTTCATTTATTTTGTTTTTTTTTTTTGTCTTATTGTTTTATTTTTGTCTGTTTCAATTTCTTTTTAGAGAGAAAGAGAAGAAAACATGATGTTGGGTGGGTAGGGAAGTGGGAAGGATCTGGGAGGAGTTGGGGAAAGGGAAAAATCATGATCAAAATACATTGTCTGAAAAATATTTTAAATAAAAAATCAGCAAAATAAATTTTAATTTAATGTAAATAATTATGTTTTTTATTTCAAAATGTTTAAATTCTATTATATATTCTATGTATTTCATTTATGACATGTTTTGTTTGGCTATTGCTGGAAAATGAAGATTATTCTCATCTTTATGTCTGTGAACATTGCAAATATACTGTCAAGTTTTGCTAAATTGCTATTTTAAATAGAATCTGACCTATATTGTGTGTTTTATGTCTGTCACTGTGAGTGTAGGTTTCTTTATGTAACTTCAAACATGGGCTCTAGGCTTATTGTTCATTTTCACCTCTGATACAGTTCAGCCATTGTTCCCTCTCAACTACCATGGCCATGAGTCATTCTGGGGTCCTTCTTATTGCTATGTGCTTGCTATAGACTTCTGCCAAGTCCAGTGGTAAGGCTTCATCTTGGCACTGAGATTGGCTATGTGCCCTGTTCTAGGTGGAAAGTCCAACTGTGCCTGGTTTGGGGTGGCACATTCTGATGCTTTTACCAACTGGAGCCCAAACTCAGGACTATCCTTTCTGTATCTGGAGCCCAGAGGTCCAGTTCAGCAAGGCCACTTCCGCTTGAGTTTCTGTTTCTTTTATGACTTGGAGACAGTGTGCACTTGAACTTGGTCCTACGTCTCTTGAGTTCTTTTGTTTTTATGGAAAGAGCAAAATGTAGATGACTGAGTGAGAATTTGCTGTCCTCTTTTGACTAGCAATCCCAATATTAATCTATCTTTGTTTTACTTTTAATAAATAATAAAAGTGTGACACACAATAAAGTCTTGTTTTTTCCAATTAAATATTTGACATAATCTTAAATCATGTTTAGATTTAGGATATTTCATGTTCCTTAATTGTCTTTGAGCCATTCACAGCAGTCAGGAAGGAAATTGGTGTGCAGAGGTGTGCAAAAGGTATTTAGATTTTACTTTCAACATACAGCACCAGCATGTACACTGTAGGGCTTCTCTGCAGGTCACACATTCAGAGGGAAAGTTACAGGTGCAGTGTGTATTCCCTGTAACCACACCCACTTCATAGTGTCAACGGGCATCGTTACTGTGTCCACTTGATGGAAATCTGAAAGTTCTGGCTGTGGTTATCAGAGAAGACATGAACAAAGGTCAAGAAGCCGGTAGCCCATGCTTGACCATAACTACTGACAGCAGAGGGACATCTGCCTGAGATGGCTCCGCTTTGCCAACTAAAACCTAAGGAGGCCACTGGATAATGGTCTGGCCCTTGATGGGACAGACCTAAGCACCTGTCTCTCCTGGGGCAGTTCTCTTGAGAAAGAAAGGAGACATGATTATACCCTCCTTTCTGATGGCAGACTGATCCTGAATCCCAGACACAAGCTACTGCTTCATGTCTAGAAGATGACTGGAGACCCGACCTGTGTGTCTCTAAATGGAACCCCAAGGTATGTTGGCTACAGTCACCTAGGATACGGGAGAGATGGCAACCATCAAGCCACTGCCTTGGTTCATGCCGGCAACACTTTTTCCTTAGGACATTTGAACAGAGTTCTGAGTTCATTCTCCCCTCTTATCTGACTTCCAGCTTTGTTTCTTCTCAGTCCATGTAAGTCCAGAAGCCATTCGATCCTCTCTTTTTAGTCAGTGTCTCTGTCACAAACCAGGACCCCTACCTCAGCGACGGTTCCCGACTCAGTTTCAATTTTCCTTTGTTTCTGATGCCTCAAGTCATTTTCTGTCTCAAGTCATTGGTAATGCTTTTATCTATTGGTCATATGTCATATTCTGTTGATTTTGTATTATTAGCCAGAGTGAGAAAGACACATAATTTTATATATTGCAAAAACATGTACATTTTTAAAACAGTCCTTGGTAGGTACTATTATTATATAGGGTAACAAAAGAAAACAGACTTAGAGGAAATTCACATCTGCTCACGGCTGCACCTGTGACTTCCAGATGTCTTTGACAGTCTGCTCAACCTTTAAACTACTACTCCGAGTTGCTGCTTGGTAATTTGTCCATTGTCTGGGCAAATCGATGTTGTTCAGCCTGGGGTTGTGCTACCGGAGGCTTCCCCAGTGAAATCACCTCCTGCCGTCTCCTCGAGCTGTCTTCATTCTTTATTATGTCAAGTCTCAACTCCCTTGCAGGGCTCTTAAACTCTCTCCCTATATTTCTGGCCACCTTTCTTGAATTATTTTGGAGTACCTGTCAGCAATTGCTGCTGAACAATCTGGCGATGCCTGATTAAAGGTATTTTTATGTACCATTATTTTTCTATAACCTTGGCCATGATAAAAAATATGCTCACTAAATAGAATTAAATAAATCAATTATTTATATTGATGATAGGGATAGATAACTAATATGCCCATGGGCTCTTTCCACGTGTCTTCTGCAAACTTGATAGCCACCATTCTTAAGTCTTGCCTGACTCTGGAATCAATTCAATGTGTCTAGCATTTTCCCAGTTCCTAAGAAATTATTCCCAGGTATTGTATTTTCTACCAAGAAACTGCCTCTTTCTCCTAAAGTGCACACATTATATATACTCAACCAGCATTATCCAGTAAATATTCACTGGTGTCAGAGCCTATGGGTTGCAGGGCTCTTTTGAACTGGCCACATGAGTCTGTTGTGCCCAATTTATTCTTTGCATTTCTGCACCCCCCCCCCCCCACTTTCTCTGTGAGCTCCATACTCAGAACAACTGTACCAAGAAATCCAAGTGCTGCCCCTGGGTCACGTGCTCTGACATCATTTGGCTGATGACTGCAACAAATGTCCTTTCTATCCTCGAGAGCAGTGTGTCAGTCCTGCGAGCAGGTACCGCAAGTGATTTAGGAGTGTAAAACTTTAAAATGGGAAGATGGTGGGGTATGAATTAGGAGCTCATTAATTTTATGTTATATATATTATATTAATTATTATATATAATAATAATCCTAATATTATAGGAGCTTTATGGGTCAAAATTAGCCTTAGTCATCATGTTATTAAATTCTCTCTTTCATGATACACACCCAAATACTACTTGATGCTGCTTCAAGCCTAATGCCAAAATATTTGTACCTTTATATATAATTCTCATATTCCCATTATCATCTCTTCTGGAATCTGAGGGGGTGTACCCAAGCCTTTAAAGCAGAACATAGTACTGCTGGGGAAATGGCTCAGTCGACTGAGTTTGATCCCCAGAATCCATAGTAAAAGCCCGGAGTGGGGACTGAGAGATGGCTCAGTGGGAAAAGGCGCTTGCTGCCAAGCCTGAGGACTTGGATTTAATCCCTGCAGCTCACATAAAGGTGGAAAGAGAAAATATATTCCTGCAAGTTGTCCTCTGACCTCCAGATGTGTGTCCTCACATGTGCATGTCCGTACAGACACACAGACACAAACACACACAGAGAACACACACACACACACACACACACACACACACACACACACACACACAAGAGTAAATGGATGTAAAAATAAAACACAAAGTCAGAAGTGATAGTACATGTGTGCAATCCCAATGCTGGTGAGGTGGAGAAAGGTTTATCCCCTAGGCCTTACTCTTTAACTATTCTAGTTGAATAGGCAAGCTCCAAGCCAACAAGAGACCCTGTCTCAAAATGAAGTTGAATGGTGTTTCTGGGGACAACCCCAAGATAGCCCTCTGGTCTTCACGGGTACTCATGTGTACATGTAAGCAAGTGTGGTAGTTGATTGTACCTCGCTTGGTGCCTCATTTATGTTGCAGGGTATTTGTTTACACTGTGTGAAGAGTGTTGCTCGCTGTGGTTGGTTTAATAAAAAACTGAATGGCCAGTAGCTAGGCAGGAGAGAATAGATGGGACTTCCCAGGAGAGAGAGGAACTCTGGGAAGAAAAGAGGTGGGGAGATACCAGAGAGATGCGAAACAAGTAGGACATACAGAGTAGGAGAGAGGTAAAAGCCACACGGCAGAATGTAGACTAATAAAAGCAGGTTAATTTAATTTATAAGAGCTAGTTGGGAACAAGCCTAAGCTAAAGGCCAGACTTTCATAATTAATAGTAAGTCTCTGTGTCATTATTTGGGGTTGGTGGCTGAAAAGACAGTCTGACTACACACCTGTATGTCTGTTTCCTCCCTTCTTTCTGCTTCTTCTTTTCCCTTTCTTTTTAAGTGACAGGGTCTCATGTAGCCCAGGTTAGCCTTGAACTTGACATATAGCAGAGGATAATGCTGAACTATTATACTCCTGCCTCACTGTCCCAAGTGTTGGGACACTGGGATTACAGGTATGACTGACCACAGGGCCTTCAAATTTTCTTAATTTTTATAACTTAAAATAGCCGAAGGGCTATAGCTTCCAACTGTATTTCTTTGGAGTTGCTCTACACTTGCTAATAAATGTAGGGACAGAACAGGTTTTGAATTTCTACACCCTCTTTTGCACAATACTTTAATATCTGGCCCCTGACTTTCTCCTATTCATGCTGAACTACTTTGGGCTAACATATACAGAAGAGCTATTCAATTTCAGGCCAGATGTTTATGAAGCCATGCAGCTGTGTAAAGCAGAATGCTGACTTCAAAGACTGGATTGCAGTTGTGCGCCTGCAGCTATGGCCTGAGTCTTGGCCAGGTTCGTCTTTTCCTGGAACTTGAGACAAGGTTTTCCAGGTGAGATTTCCCCTCAATTAAATTAATTTCCAGCTCTTTCCTCTAGCTCCATTAGCCTTGCAGGTGGTGGGTCTGTGCCATCGTTAATTTTCAGAGCTTAATAATGACCCTGGGATTCTGCCAATGAGACTTTAATTAATTTTTGACACTCAGGTTAAAAATACGTCTCCAACTTGCTTTTGAGTTCTTTCTTCTGATTGTTTCTCTTTTCTTTCTATCCCAACAGACACTGTGGCACTGTCCTTTTCCCTAATCATGTCCACAATGGTCCCATATAACTGATAGTTTAATGATAGCAGCCATTGAAAAGTTCACACTGAAGCACATGAGCAAAAGGAACTTTGATGAAGCAGTCAGTTGTTCTGATGACAAATCGCTGTCTCACAGAGACTGCTCCTCCATATACTCTGTAACATGTTATCTTATGATGTGATGCTGAGGTCAGAGAGCATGGTGAAAATCACCTGCAGTTAAAACCATTGCTAAAACCTTCCCAGTGGCAGCATCAGCTCCCCATTACATTTTATCTGTCTGCATTTTTATGCCCTCACCTAAGAATGTCCAACTAAGGTCAGGTCACCTGACTATGAATATCAACTCACTATCTCAAGAACCAATTGTTTCATATAGGAGTACATGTTCTGGGATAACACAACAATCTAGATCATTAAGTTATGTGGGAGAAATTTGTATAGTCCAGTCATTAACCTCAAATTATCATTCAGTCTCAAAATATACTGTCAATGAAGTTTACTCTTCTGGTACAAAGCATATTTTTTAAAAAGTAATAGTGAATATGATCAAATTGGGTAAGGAGCTATTTTCTTAATATAAGGGAGAGTGTTGGGCTGTCATTCGACCTCACACTAAACAGTCTCGCCATTCTGGTGGACTCTGTTTCAGCCATAGACTCATGAGGACACACTCAGAGGAGCACAGAGAATGACATCACAGGGTACTTACTTGTCAACACGGTGATTGATCTGGAGGGTTTGGTGACCACATTCCCGTTGACCACCACCAGAGTGATTATGTAATAAAGACCATGATAAGTGGCCTTAAAGACCACAGGAGGAGGCAACGTGTTGTTAAATTCCTCAAATTCGAAGAAATAGTTTTTGGACTCTCCAGCTACCCTCACAACGTACACAGATGTTGGGCTGACGATATCGGAAGCTTCTAAAGACACAACAATGTTGTTGTCATCTTGAACAGTCACGTGGAACATTGTAACAATCTGGTCAAGAGAAAGACAAGAGGTAGAAGTCAGAGCCAGGCCATGGACCATAAAATTATGCTGAGATAATTTTTCTACAACAAACACGTATGGTAGCTGTGGATATTTTAGTCACATAGCAAAAGTCAGATTGCCCATGTCATGAAAAATGATCCCAGAGTTTTACAATGAACACTTGATATTCCACTGAAAGTCTGTCTCCAGCTCATGGAGTATTTAATGTGAAAAGCACACAATACACATCAGATGGATGAGCCAATGACAAATGATGTCACTGTCAGAGTTAATTTCCAGTGAGGCTCTGTGTGCTGATAAGTGGGAGAAGTGTTTGAGCAAACACTGTTTCAGAGGAAATCTTCTCAAGGTAATTATTTCCTCTCTTTTGCTCACCTGTCAGTTCTGAAAGTGGGGAAGATGTCAGGACAGAATCCTGGGAAGATGATTCTCTTCATTACAAATTATCCAGCCCTTAAGCAGAGAAGCCATGGTAGGAATCAACCATAATGCAGAGTCATGTGTGCCTGAAATTGTTCCTTCAAATCTTCAGATAAGTTTAGGGGCTGGGGATATAACTCGGTTGGTAGAGTGCTTAGCTGGCATTCATGAAACTAGATTCAGTCCCAAGTATCACATACAGACACATGAAGATTACTAGTCAGAGAAATAGTTTAGGAGAGATGTCTCAGGAGACACAGCTCAGGAGAGAGCCTTTAAGACCATTTGCTACTCTATTGTGAGAACTGGAATTCCATTCCCAGCACTCACATAGTGCAGCTCACAACTGCCTGTAACTCCAACTCCAAAACACAGCTGCATGCACATACAGACTCTCTCTCTCTCTCTCTCTCTCTCTCTCTCTCTCTCTCTCTCTCTCTCTCTCTCTCCCCCTCTCTCTCTCTCTCACACACACACGCACACGCACGCATGCACACATACACACACACAAATAAAAATAAACCTTTTAAAAATGTGTAAAGTACGTTTGAAAAATCATTTGTATTGTTGGCCTAAATGTCCATTTTTGATTCTGTGCAGACTCCAAGGGCAGAAATACCCCCCCCCCCCGGTTGCAACCAAGACTCATGTGCTTTGTATCACATACTGCTTTGATTCTTCACACATTTGGTGACCTGTGTAAGTTATCTCACTACCCCAGATTTTAGCAGGTGCACAGAAGAATGGCTGCAAGTAGTTAACCATCTACCCAATGTAGGTAACATGGTCAGTGCTACATAGAGCATCTACAAATGATCTCACTGCATGCAAGATATTTGTCATGAGAGAGAGATGTTACTCTCAATCTCATTTTCTAGTTGAGGATCAGAAAGGTTAGAATCCTTTCTCAAGGTCTTAAATTCAAAACCCAACCCCCCTATTTGTTCAGTCCGCCTATTATTGTTCCCATCACTTATTTCCTAACACTGACTTTATCACACAGAACATAAATGAAAGGATCAAAGACCTGCTAATTGTTTCAGTTACATGTGGACTTTCTTAAAATTAATCTATTGATTGAATTTTGAATGGCACGTTTTCAGCAACTAAATTAAACAGTCTATATCAATGTTCTAAAATAGTCTATAGAGAGCTAGAAGTGTGCCCGTGTGTGTTTCCTTTTGAACACTTTTTATAGGCATCAGTACTGACACAAGATATCAGGCATTAGTAGGGATTTAGTTCTATCTTCACAGTAAATAGGTTAGATTGTGTTTACGGTATTTTAACGACACTAGGTTGTTAGGTGGTGCCTGTCATCTCAGGTCAGGAGTAGTAACTTATTTATAGGTGTGTCCACAGTTCCAAGATCAGATCCTGGTGGGTGCTGGCTACACCGGCTGTGTGTGGCCATGTTTGCAATAGAAGATGGTTTCTGTGAATGAATCCTAACTTTCTAGTTATCACGTTGTCTCTCACCCTCAGACGCGGGACAGTAAACTCTTGCTTTGGGGGTGCCTTAGTCCCTCTGCACACAGAGGACACTGAATCTCCAGCCTCTTGGTCCTCCCAGTGAGCACAGTCCTTGGGTGATGTTGGTCATGCTCATGTGAAGGACAGGACAGTGCAGGGCTGACCTTCCACCATTGGAGTGAGGTGAGCACAGACGCATTCAACCTCTCTGTCCCCAGAGTCGACTCCCTGATATTAGATGCTGCTGTTCTAACCAGACAACTGTCTGGACAGCTGCACTCAGTGGCTACTCTCAGCCTGTCTTTTCCTTGCTGAGGAGAACCTGAGACATGTCCCTTAGTGGCCTGAAGCAGCAGGAAGGTGTACTGGGGACAGGGAAGGCTGTGAGGGAAGGAAAGGAGGATTCAAGCACAGACCAGCCTCAGAACGAGATTGCAGTTGACGATTTCTATGACTCTGTTCATGAAATGTCTAGTGAACTGGACACTCTGGTGATAGATAAACCTTCTAATTAGCTGATGACTGATGAGAAAAACATTTAGATTTTAAATTATTGAAAAAATGATAAAATGTGCTACCTTTTCCATAATAGTTTTTATGTAAGTATATTACGTAATTAATTTGGAATCTTGGAATTTTTGTATCTTAGTCACCTAAAATAATTATTCTTTCTAGTAAACATTATTTTCCATAGATCATATATATGGATTTACAGTGGATATTTGGATCAACAGCTGTGTTTCATTTGGGGAAAAAATAAAATTTTCTTATTTAATTTTTTATTATTCATCTCTTACATGTGCAAATGGAAGTTTTTAGCACATAACAACAATGAAAATGTCCTGTTAACATAAATATAGAAAAGCCAAGCACTGGATATTTAATAACACTCAAATCTGGCTTTTGTGTCTCATTGATTATAGAAGTTGGCTCACTAACTCAGAAAACATCAAGTTTACAAACATCAAAGTCATAATTATAAAGAATTTTTTGCATCATGTCTCAGCCAGCCAGTAGCCAGGGTGGTCGCAGCGATAAGGAGGGAAAGCCAGAGGCACATTCTGTGTTTGAGTGGATGTCTAATGTGTCAGGATGCTTTACAGACAGTGGAATCTTCCAGAAAAGGGAGTAATCTTCCAAACGCTAACGGCAGCTTTGGCGATGATTGTATCAGCTATGAAAATAAGTCTTGGCCCATGCACTCCCAGGTTGCCAAAAATAAGTCAGAGTGGCTAATCAGATTCACTGGCTGGGACTAATAAGGATGGGCAGCGGGCCAAGTGAGAGCGAGGCGCTGAGCCTAAAAGGAGCCTGGTCTTGGCTGTTGCCTTCTTCCTGGTCCATGCTACCTCAGATTGTCCTGGGATCTACCTACACTCAGGAGGAGGGTCTGGCTGTGTGCTCCAGGCATGAGTTCTCTGCTAAGAGCGAGAAGGAATAAAAGTAACTCTCCTTGATTCCTGTGGTGACTGTGAAAATACCTTAAGGAAAATTTTTTGAGGCTGGGTGCACCAGGATTGCCTAACTCTGCAGTAACATTTTCTCCTGAACTTCCTTTACATAACACATTTGAGAAGGTCTGTTTGTTGTTTGAGAGTTCCATACATTTATATGATGCTTTCTGGTAGTTCTCATCTCCATCCCCATCCTCAGTACTTCTTCTCACCAGCACTTCTCCAGCAACTCCCTCTTCTACTCTCCTGTCTTGGGTTTGTGCAGAGCCACTGAGGTTAAAAAGAACTTCTGGCCAGAGCAGAGGTGGGAGGTCATTGGCTGGAGCCAGGAGAGCTCACCAACAGTTACACTACTGAAGAAAGCGATGTCCCTCCCCCAACAGCTGTTAGTTGTCAGACACCCATTTCAATGGGGGGGGGTGTGTCTCCTGGGGTGAAATGACAGAACCAAGTCTAGATCCGTATCTCCTCATACCTCTTGGGATGCATGGTTCATGAACTAAAGATCAGCTTTTGGGGGCAGCAGCTGGGGCCTGAGGTCCGGCTATAGCAAGAAGTGGGAATTCAGGAGCCTGTGATTGGTCCATAACTGTTCCTGGGGGAGGGTGGGAAACAGTACTAGAGAGGCTTTAGGGTACAGGACAGATTGACCAGAGACCAGTCAGGTTCTGGTAAGCAGTCCACTGTCCAAAATAAAAGTAGTAATAATGGCTACTATTTGACAAGCTTTTGTAATGAACATTTTTATATATGATTTTTCTTTTACTCCTTAAAGCAGTTACCAGACATAAGTATTATCTCCAGTTAATACAGTGAGATAAAATAGTTTGTTAACATCCATAGCACAGGCTTGGAGTCAGAGGGTTTACGCTGGTATTCCTGCTCTGCAATTACTACCTGTGAGTACCCAGGGACGTCCAAGGATGGCTGAACTTAATTTTCATGATGTCTAGAATAAGGAAATACTATAACTCATGAATTGTGTGTGTGCGTGCAGGAAGAGAGTTCTACAGCATCCAACACAATGCAGAATGATAACTAAATTCCATCACTCACTATGCACTAGTAAGAAACATAAATGACATTTTCTTATCAAGTTGTTGTGAATGTAGGAATGAAATGGCAGTTTACTGTACTGAATAACATAGTGATATTTCTTGACATTGTGGAGATATAACACTTCTGAGGAAAGAATCAAATCTGGCATTTTTAAACACAAAAGAGACTGTGATGTTGAGAGATGTGCCAAGATTTTATGTGACATAGAGGGGCATCATACTAGCCATGTGTCCAATTTTATATTTTGTGAATAACTTCAGATATATTTTCTTGTTGAGTCATCAAAACACCCAATTAAGTTGTTATCTCAACTCATGGGTGAAATTTCTGAGGATCAAAGATAACATGTGGATTTCTCAAGGCAACTCCTACTGTGTGAAGGAATGGGCACCATCCCAGTTAACTTATCAATCACCTCAACTCAGCTTAGAGTCACCTGAGAAAGGGGTCTCATTTGAATGATTGTCCAGATTAGACTGATCTATGGAGGAGTGTCCTGATTGTTAGTTGCTGTTGGAAACCCACCCCAGCGTGACATCACCGGTCTCCAGATAGGTGGTTCTAGCTGTATAAGAAGCGGGTTTCTTCCATGGTTTCTGCTTGGATTTTTGCCCTGACTTCCTCATGATGGACTGAGACCTAGAAGTGGAAATGGAAATAACCCCTTTTCCCCCACTAAGCTGCTTCTGATCGGAGTCTTTTATCACAACAATAGAATGAATCCAGAATGTGTACTCAAGGAAATTCTTTCAGCTACAGATTTTGTGACTTTTTGTTATGCCACTGTCCCCACACTGTAAGGACCTGAAGAAAGAATTATTTCCCATATGTAGTTGATGGCAAACTTCCTCAGCACAGACCACCATTGACTCCTCTAGATTATGCTTAGTAGATGATTGGAAAATATGATATGAAGAGAGAAAAAAACTTTGAAGATTAACAGACTTGAATTCAAATTCCTTCATAGCTATTGTCTCATTTTAATTTTTCCCAGGTGTGTCCAACCTAGTGCTATGGATATCACTCTGTATAAATAAAACGCTGATTGGCCAGTAGTCAGGCAGGAAGCATAGGCAGGACAAACAGAGGAGAGAATTCTGGGAACAGGAAAAACTGAGTCAGGAGATGCTGCCAGCTGCTGCCATGAGTACCAACATGTAAGATACTGGTAAGCCATATGGCAAGATATAGATTTATAGAAATGTGTTAATTTAAGATATAAGAACAGATAGCAAGAAGTCTGCCATGGCCATACAGTTTATAAGTAATATTAAGTCTCTATGTGTTTACTTTGTTGGGTCTGAGTGGCTGAGGGACTGGTGGGTGAGAGAGATTTGTCCTGACCATGGGCCAGGCAGGATCAGGAAAACTATAGCTACAACCTAGGGATGGCTATGAATTCAGAACTCAACACATTCGTAGATGACAATGTCATATTACTGTGCTGAAATGTTGGATATCCTTTTGGTCTTTGTTGTCTCAGGTAAGTGACAGAGATACTAAAACCTATTGTGAGTATTATTTTTGTGGAAGGAGATGATTGAGATTATAGTTACATTTTACCTACCTTACTGCTAGAAATTTAGTAGATCCTCCCAAACTAAGGAAAAGTGCCTCCCGCCTCCCACTACATTTCTATTTTTTTTAGTGTGTGTGTGTGTGTGTGTGTGTGTGTGTGTGTGTGTGTGCGCGTGCGCGCATGCGCGCGCGCGCCACAGCTTTTGAATGGGGGTCATAGAATGACTGGCAGAAAGCAGTTCTCTCTTTCCACCTTGTGGGTCAGAGGGATAGAACTCAGGTCATCAGCCTCGGTAACAGGTACCTTTACCCTAATGCTGCTAATACATTTCTGATCTATCTCCCCACTGATTTTCTTTAGACTATGTACATTTTCAAAGCTATATCTTTTCTATGGGAATAACACATGAACCAGTAATCCTAACTTCCAGTCCATTTACTCACTCATTAGTGCTATGCTCCTGTGGCATCATGAACAATAGAAGGCTGCATTTCTTTTTCTCTTAGCACTGTGGCAGCCCGAGCTCACCTATTTGAGTGAGGTAACCATGGAAACTGTTAATACTAATGGTACTGAGAAATTTGGAAACCTGGAAGCTCTGTTTAGCTGATGATCAACAGGAGAGGAGGTGGATTTTTCATGCCAGAGGCCCACAAAATCCACATGATCTCAGCAGGTGAACAACTGGGCACATTCTAGACACATGTGACTTTCTTCTGGTTTAATGTGCTATGAGAAGTAGATGATGCTGATAGCTTAATTTTGCCCTTTTTTGAGTAGAGTTTGGAAATGACTTCCCCTTGCGAAGATGCTTGGGAAATGCTGCTGTTACACTCACTCGCAGACACTGTTAGAGACAGCTGTGCAGAGCTCTTGTTTTTGGATGCCTGCATTTAAATTTACTCACAGCCATGAAGTATCTGTCCAACAGTGACGCCAGTTAATTAAATCCTGAAGACAGTTAACAAAGAGCCCAGCATACTGCCCAAGAGCACACTTGCTTGCCTTAGGTAGGACCCTGTGGCATTTTCTAGTTCTGTCCTTCAATGATGTTTCCTTTTAAGTTGCTTAGGTCGGCAGCAGCATGTGAGATCTTTAAAGAAAATAGTCTCGAGTACCCATAATCACCAGAGCTCTTAAAAACATTTCCTGTATGCAGACAGAAAAGCCCAGCAGTTAGGGGAAATGGAAGGCAACACCTCACAGGCTTTGCTCAGTGTTTACTTTTCAGATAGTAATGGTCTCAGTCTTGTGGGAAAAGATGCTTCTTCGATGAGGGGTGAGAGCCACACTTACAATGAGTATAAAGATCTGCATTTAAATTGTTAGGAATTGTGATGTCTGGTAAAGTGGTAGTACTAGGTTGTTATCTAAGATTCCTGACCTAACTATTTGTGGATAGTTGGCTGTTTCCAGTGCTAGGCATATATTTCCTTCCTATTACATGGGCCTTTAGTCCAGTTAGACTGCTGTTGGTTATGCCAAGATATCAGTGCCACAGTTGCACATTTAGGGATATCAATCTTATTGTGCTGGTCATTGTGTTTCATAGGCGTCACATCAGGGCAGGTTCAGCAAACACCACTGAAAAGAGACTGGAGAGATCATAAGCCAGAAGACCAAGAAGTCTGCTGTGACATTTTTGTGTTCTACATACGACAGAGGTGCTACATCCATGCAATCTCTGCAATGTGACTGCCTAACAAAACCTTGACAATTTGCCGGGTGGTGGTGGCACACGCCTTTAATCCCAGCACTCGGGAGGCAGAGGCAGGCGGATCTCTGTGAGTTTGAGGCCAACCTGGGCTACAGAGTGATTTCCAGGACAGGCACCAAAGCTACACAGAGAAACCCTGTCTCAAAAAACCAAACCAACCAAACAAACAAACAAAACCTTAACAATTCTAATACCAGCTAACACCCCAAAGTGGATGAGTAGGTCTACCAGGGCCCATCCCTAGACGAAGAGCTATAGATGGCTAATGATGAGGAAATGAGAATTAGTCTTCCCCAGGGATGAGCCCCCAGATGGTTATCTAACACCAATCAGTCAGTCCTTTAATCATATGCTTATAAACAATGCCAAATGAACTAAGCACATTCTGTTTATATATTTATTTATACACACACATATACACACACATATATCTATGTCTAGATATATATCAGTCAATGATGATTTAAAAAAAAAAGAGGCCATGTATGTATTTGAGAAGGGTTGGAGGGAGGAGACAAAGAGGAGAAGTGTAATTATATTTTCGTTAGAATAAAAGTTTTAAAAAGTTAAGGATCGATGATAAGGCAAAAGTAATCTACCCTTAGGTTATAAAGTAGGAACAGGCCAGATTGCCATTCTAAAACAAAATAAAAGTTCCCCCACCATGCCCAATGGCTTCGGAACTGCTGTTGGGGAAAATAGGCACTTGGTAAATAAGGGGACACTCCGAGTGTCTGAAGAGAAGGATCTGGGCAAATGAACAAAACCATAAACAGCCAAACTGGTATTCTACTTGCAAAACCAAATGGCTTTATTCCAGAAAGTGCAGGGAGAAATGAGAGACAACGAGATAAGAAAGTCAGGGAGAAAAGAGCCAGCAAGACAGTGAGATGCCGAGAAGTGGACGGGGCAGGCAGCCAATGGAAACACAGATGGCGAGGGAGCCGAGGGGCATTGTAAAGCTGGAAATGCCTAATGCTGTGTTTGAACATAGCAATTTAATCAGTAAATGTTTCCTTCTCCTGGGTTCCCAGTCTTTAGGAAGGTCTGTGGCTCTGACAGATCCCTGGTGTGCATGGGAAGCTTCCAGAGCTCCCTAAGAAGGCTAAGTTTTACCTTAGTGAGGTAGGGTGTAGAAATGGCCTCGGGAAGTTGGCACTCAAAGAGAGAGGAATTGGTGAGAATGATCATTTCTACTAAGTTAGTAAAATATCTCATGGGGGGGGTTTGCAGCTTTATCAGAGTGGAGTGGATTTAAAGCCTCTGTTTTAGGTGTCTGTGAGAAGGAAGACATTCCTGACTCCAGCATGAAGTGCTGAATGAGGATAAGCAGAGGTGAGTGGGGTGGAAATGATGGAGTGACTTAGGAATGAAATAACAGTAGCTCAAGTCTAAGTGGCCTTAAGAGCTTCAGAATGCTTAGCCCTCTAATCCTAGTGACTTGGACGGGTGTGTGATGGTTGCATTGTGGGTTTTATGCACACACACACACACACACACACACACACACACACACACACACACTTCACTAGCATATACAGGAGGATGTGCAGGCAGAGAAGGAAGAAAGAGGGTGACATAGCATTAGTTCAGTATGACTTAATGGGTAAGGTGAATGAGTTACCCCTGGGCATCCTAGTGCAGGTGCTGAGCAAGGAACTGGATATATGCATTTAAGTAGAGAGGCCTGGTCCTAATGTTTACAAGTAGATTCCTCTACACAGTCTGTGACCTCTCCAGCCCTTGCCTTTGGACTAGGTTGGTAGGCCCAGGCATATATATAGCCTTGGGATTAGTTTTCATCTGTGCTTTCTTTTTTCTTTAAAATACTGGGTTGGTGGCTGGAGAGACAGTCAAGCTCTTAAGAAACCACACCACTGTTTCAGAGGAGTTTGCTTCCCAGCACACACATCAGGCAACTTGCAAATGCCTGCAGCCCCAGCTCCAACAAATCTAATGCCTTCTTCTGCCCGCTACAGGCACTTAATTCACACACACACACACACACACACACACACACACACACACACACACACACAGACATAATTCAAAAATAAAACAAATAACAATTTATTGTTTGAAAATAGTAAACAAAATACTGGATTATGAAGAGTAATAGATTTAAAGTAACAGGCTCTTGATAGAACAGTGTTATAAAAACAACAGGATTATGAAGGAAAACAACAGCATTTGAAATAAGATAATTTTTGCTCCCTAGAACACAGATAAATGAACTATACACTTCAGATGTGACTTCTTGGTCTGGAAAAGGAGGTCACTGCTTCTTTGCAGCATGACTCATGCCATGGTTTGAATTGGGTCTGTCCTTCTGAGACTCATGCCGATGGCCGCTGTGGTGGCCTTGGGAAGTGTGTGTGTGGTTTAAGACACATTGGCTTTGTAAGAAGGCTTAGCTCCTTTTCACGAGTGGGTGCTTCTCTTGTGACTCAGGTGCTTTTGAGAGCAGACTGCTTTAGAGTAGTTGTCTTCAACCTTCCCAGTGCTGTGGCCCTTTAACACAGTTCCTCGTGTTGTGGTGACCCCAACCATACAATTATCTTCGTTGCTACTTCATAACTGTCATTTTGCTACAGTTATGAATCCTAATATTAAATTAATGTCAGATATGCAGGATATCTGATGTGACACCTATGAAGGGGTAGTTTGACCCCAATGGGGTCATGACCCACAGGTTGAGAACTGCTACTCTAGAGTAAGCCTGCCCTATGTCTCTCTCTCACGCATGCTGGCTTACTCTCCGCCTTTTTACCGTACTGTGAGATAGCATGAGACTCTCATTAGACGCTTCCATCGGAACACGGTCCTACAGTCCTTTCCTTTGTAAGTGAACCAGTCTCAGGGGGTTTTGCTATAGCAATAGAGAGGTAGATGGAGGCAACTACATTGGATGAAGGGTCAGCCGAGGTAGGACAGATCTGAGTCTGTTCTGAGCATCCAGCAAATAGCAGCTCTGGTCATGAGAATCGGATGGAAAGAAAGCCTTAGGGAGAAGAAGGTTGCAGTTCTTACCCATTACTACCCGGAAGCTAGCTAGTTCCGGCTGTCAGTCAGAACCTTTCGCAGTTTGCTGCCCTGGCTTCACCGCCACTGACTGCTCCGTCACTGTTTCCAAGAGCTCAGCTGACCCCCGAAGCTCGCACGTCTGCCTGCCCCAAGTGCTCCTCTCCTCTGCAGTCCTGCTTACGTGTTCCTTCAGGGTCAAGTTTCCCTCCCATCACGAGCTGTCTGACGCCACTCTCTATTTAAACAGTAAACCTCGTTAGAGGCCTTTGACAATTAGTCTTTTTTTTTTTGTAATCTTACAGCCTGCATGGAGACCTCCTTATTGTGATATATTGTGCACCCCAATAAAACTTGTCTAGGGATCAGAGGACTGAGCCAGCCACTCGATTAGACACAGAGGCCAGACAGTGGTGGCACACACCCTTAATTCCATAACTCGGGGGGGGGGGGGGGGCTTGTCTGGATCTCTGTGAGTTTAAGGCCACACTAGGAACAGAGCCAGGCAGTGGTGGCACACCACTTGAGATCCCATGTCTTTGCTTGGGAAGGACACACACCTTTAATCCCAGGAAGTGATATGGCAGGACACAGAAAGGTATATAAGGTGTGAGAAAACAAGAACTCTCTCTTGAGGCTGACGATTTCGTAGAGGTAAGAATGTGGCTGGCTTTTCTGTTTCTCTGATCTTTCAGCTTTCACCCCAATATCTGGCTTTGTTTTTTTTTTTTTTTTTTTTTTTTTTTTTTTTTTTTTTTTTAATAAGACCGTTTAGCAATTTATATTACACCTCCTGGGACATATCCATCTAGATGCCAGACCATGTCTCCTCTCCTTTACCCTAGATCCTCCCACCTTCAATTGCCTATTTAAAGCATCTCAAACTGATATAAAGACGCAGCGTGTTCAGACTCTCCGTAGGAGGGACAGTCAGACTGGGGCATTTTTCTTCTTCTTCATCTTTATTTCCCAGTTAGCTTCAGTCCCCAGTGCGTGAGTGGGGTGTTCAGCCATCACTGATGCTATTCAGAATCAGAAGAAGAGGGGAACAACAATATGATATTTATGTTTTATAAATGAAGCTCAAAAATGCCCTTGTCTTTGAGAACAGCTGTAGAAGGACAGTCTGCAGTCGACTGTGCCGAGTGAAAGGCTCCATTCTTCCAAACGTCGCACATGTCCATAAAGGAGCCTCTCACGCTGGGTGTTGGGACATGTCATGACTTTTACATGACATATTGAACTTGTTAATTTCTGTTTCACTGTTAAACATTTCCCATTATTGTATCTTTTAAAAAAATGTAAGAAAACAGAAGTTTTGCATCGCCACAGAAATAATTATCAAGTAGTTTCACAGTCAGATAATTGCTATGGTATGGAACCTCATGGCAGTGGTGAACTAGTCTGCAGGATTACTCAGAAACATTCCAGTCTCTTTCACAGAGTTCCTTGTTTATACAGACAGGTGCTCTTGGTGGCTTGACACAGTGCACTAGACCAGTGTCCAATAGTCTACAGCATTTAAGGTAAGACATTTCCATTTATGAAGTTTTATTTGTTCATAATAAAGTCACAACCTTCACAGACAGCTGAGGGTGCAAGGGTCACTGTTGGAAACCAATGCCAATGCACTGGAACTTCCGAGACTTGCTTCCCCTGTCCTGAGTACCCTGGAAAGTAGCTTAAAAATCAAGTTTTCATTTCTTAACCACTTGATATCCACCTCCTCCTGCCGTGTCTCCCATTTCCTCCTCTTTCTCTCTCCTCTTCTGTCAGCTTTGTGGCTGTTGGGTTAGTTCTGTATATAGGTTTCCTGGTGGATTTTAACCTCACAGGTGTAAAAAACTGGTTTATTGTCTAACATAGCAATTTGCTATATAGAGTTTAATAAATGTTGCAAAATTAAATCCATCTCCATATATTCATAGATCTACAGCTTATGCCTTATTGTCAGATTATTGCTTAGTGTATCTCAGTTTCTCTGTCACACGAATCTTAAAAGGTCTTATTAATGAAAATAAACCTGGAGCAAAGTATTGGGGTGAGTGCTGGTAGATCAGAGAAGCAGAACAAGTCACAGACACCTTACCTCGCCAGTTCCTCTGCTGATCCTGTTTCCTCAGACTGGAAGCTTCTGAGACCTCATCTGAATGGATCTCAGCTGAACTGCTTCTCAAAAGCCTAAAAGCTTAACCAGGTTTCTTGTTCCTGGTCCTCACGCCTTATATGCCTTTTTGCTCCCTGCCATCACTTCCTGGGATTAAAGGCATGAGTCGCCATGCCTGGCTGTTTTCCATTGTGGCTTTGAACTCACAGAGATCTGGATGGATCTTTGCCTCCAGAAGGCTAGGATTAAAGATGCAAGTGCCACCATTTTCTGGCCTCTATGTCTGTCTAGTGGCTGTTCTGTTCTCTAACCCCAGATAAATTTATTAGGGTACATGATATTTTGGGGAACACAATATCACCACATTTCTCTTTTGCTAAGGCAAAACCCTATAATGATTTTGGATGGAAATGAAAAAAAAAAAGAGACTTGGCCAAGCAGGCAGGCAGTGAGATAGAGAGAAATGGAAGTGAATGGAGAGGAGGATGGCGTCCAACAGAGGAGAAAAACAAAATAAAGTATACGTGATCAATGGGGACTAAATGCTGATATCTTGTGCCTTCACTGCTATTATTTACTTGTGTTATTAATTTCTTGTGCTCTTAGTTACTATTGCGCAGATAAAACTCAAGCTGAGCACTGGTTATATCTCACTTGTCTCCTTTTCTGCTATCGACAATCCTCCTTTTCTCCCATGACGAGACTACAATTTGTTTTTGACTTTCAGAGAATTATGTGTTCTTAACAACATGAAGATAAATCATCTGTTGCTATGGAAACTAAGACATAATCAATCACAGGCTATGAAATCGCCACCCATTTACTTGGCTATGCTTGTGTATGGAGGGTCAGACACTGGATGGGAAACAGGACTTGAGGACTGCCTTCATTTAATAAGTTTGCAGAATTATGAATTAATAAAAGCTGAGCACATGTGTCATTTACAAGCTTTAGGAGATGCACATCAAATTCCCTTTTAGACAATAACTATTGGGATCTGTTTTCTTCAGTCATTTCTCCCAAGCTTTTTCTATTAGCTTAAGCTTTTAGGAAGCAAATCATAGACTATTTGCTCACATAATTTATTAATATTTTATAATAATACAACATAATATTTTCCAAACATAGTTGTGCATAATTTTTAAGAGGTAATAGAAATAATTACATATACTTAGTGTGTAACAGGGAGAGTCTCTCTTTCGTTAGGAATATGAAATACCATTAACATGATGCATTAGCTTAGTTGATTAATGGGTCTATTTTGGTGCAATCCATTTAGCACTCAAAGTGTGAGAGATTTTTACTTATCAGGTAATTATTATTTAAGCCCAAACTGACTGCTGTAATGAAAAAGAGAAATGAGTGATAACAACAATAGTTAGCCTATGTTAAGTACATAATATATGCCAGGAATTGTTTGAGGTGTTTCAGATGAGTTGTGCCTCTTTCTTGAAGCAATGTTTAGAAATTATTATTAATATCATTATCATCATCTAATCAATGACTATGAAGTAAACAACAGGAATTCAAATACAAGAGCATGTTTGTGAGCATGCTCTTGTATTTGTTTGTCAGATGTATTTGTGAGACAAACGTCTCTTGACCTCACAGAAGTTAATTCTAAATAAATAGTAACTGTCATAATCAGCAAGTGTTATAAGGACAGAGTGCTATCGTATAAAGAATGCTTTATTAGCAAAACTTAATAGTTGAACTGGAATCAACTAGGTAAAGCATGTGGTGCTGTGTGAGGACAGAGAATGAATACATCAACCTTCCAGGAGCAGGTAGGACCTTGCAAATCATGCTTAGATGTAAGGGAGGTCCTCCATGGGCGTTAATGGTCTGTGCATGAGAAAACATGAGCAGCCTTCTTTGAGAACAAAGGTCTGAGTGGTAGTGTGTAACCTAGACAGGAATAAGTAGAACCCTGAGATTTCATTCTGCCGAAGAAGCCTGAGGCTCATGACAAGGAATATCTTTTTCAAGGGCATGCATAGGAGGAGAATATTACTCAAATATGGGTCTTCTTGGATTCAAGTCAGTGAAATTTACATTATAATATTTCAAGTTCTTGAATTTGTCAAAGCTGTTTGTTCTCCCTCTCTGCCTCAAGGGACAAAGCTTGATTAGTTGGGCTTTCTGCTCACTCCCTATAGAACTAAGGAGACTGGACAGTTGGACCAATGGTTGAAATTGAGGCTATTCTTGAAATTAGGTGATGATTTTCTAAAAGGTGATAAAAATTGCCTTCAGCATATCATTTTTAGATAACAAAGAAATAAAAAGAAAAGCAGAACACCAGGTGTTTTATCACTGTATTTGGTTATAAATGTACTTAAAATTACATTATCAGAGAAAAAAGCCTAAGCGTGTGTTGTGTACTAGAATAGGACTTTTGGAACTTGAAAGTCACAGAAGGAGAGGAAGCTTAGGAAGGTATCTGGGAGTCTAAAGTTGTCAAAAAGTACCCTGAGGGGAACAACACTGCTGGACCAAGAACATATTTGGCCAGTAAGGCCTTAGTTTTCAAAGTTTTAAATTTATATGCTCTAGGCATAAATCCTGTGGATCCAGGTAACCCACACATCTTTATTTACTATTATTATTATTATCATTATTATTATTACTTTACCATTCTTGTCCAAGCCAATGTGACAAGAATCATCTAGGCTAAAGCTACTCTAAGCAGTTCTTGCCAATAGTTGAGAGTTTTTTTTTCACTGTGAAGATGGTGACTGTCTGGACAGGGCAATTCACAGATAATCCATTGTGAAATCTTTTTAGCTAGGTATGGCGTTTGGCCACCAGAGAAACACACATATGAGGCTGAGAGGTTTGACTAGAACAGGGCATTACTAGTCACACACAAACCACTTTTATCTGTGCACTTCATACAGTGGGGAAGTGCATCCTCTACTCAGGTAATCTGAGATCACCTCACGTTATCAGCTTCACGGCCTGTATTAACCTTTACTGACCCTGTGCCTTGGTGTTTATGCAGTTGTTCATGTCAAGTTTAAGTTTAGAACTATCCACAAAAGGTGAATGGATAATATGTGCAGAAATTCTATGTGGAATAGCAGGTGGCAAATAATTAGGGAACTTGATGCCAGCAGACTGGTAGATCTTCCACCCAAAGGCTCAAAAATTCAACAAGTAGCACAAAGAACAATTGCCTTCTGTGAGAGATTTGAAAGTGGTTGAGAAATGCCTTCATCCTGAGAAAATACAGAAACATCAATACCGACACAAGAACTTGAGATGTTCTTGATTCCAAACGCTTACCATTCCATGTGCTTGGGAGAGAGCAGCCTGGTGATACCTTTAGAAGATTAGCCTGGAAAAAATGTTCAAAGTAAAGATTCAAGATTGGAACAAACCCTAATGAAGTTGAAGTATGTGAAGTACCTGGCAGAGAATTCAAACTGACTTTTGAAAAGACACTCAACAAGGTGAAGAGAGAAATATGTGAATGACATGAGAATTCAAATGAAATATGAAATTTAGAAATTTACCAGGAAATCAGATCAGATGAGACCTACCTGAAGAATAAATAACTCAACTTAGATCTTTACGGGAGGGGTCCAACAGCATTTGGGATTAAGTGAAGGTTAAGACCAGAAAATGCAGACAAGCCGTCGAATATTATTCAGTTAAGGAGCAAACAAAGAAAATGATGGGAAATGTGATGGAACCTTAGGGGGCTTCTAAGACACGATCGGGTTGGCCAGCCAATGTCCACTCCACAATAAGAAGAAAGTTGAAAGAAGGAGGCTTAATCAAAGAAACGATGGTTGAAAACAATCCATATCTGGAGGCAGAAATTCAGGAAGCCTTAGAATTCTAAATAAGATGGACTTAAAGATATCTGCATTGAGGTACATTACAATCAGGTTGTCAATCCAGACAAAATTCCATAGCAGCAAGGAAAATATGACCACATACAACAGGTTTTCCAGAGGACTGCTAGAACATTCCTTAGCCAATGCTTTGCAGCCAGAACAAAGCAGGATGCCATATCACAGCATGACAAACAAAGCCTGCCAATCAAGTGTACTATATGTACAGCCATATTGTTGAGGTGTCATAGGCAAAGCTTCCCCGTCATTCCCAGAAGACAGAATCTCGCAGCAGATTTCCTGGTCCTCTGCTTCTTACAATCTTTCTACTACTGAAGATGTCCCCTGTGTTGGGTGCAGGTGTTGTTTTGTAGATGAATCCACAAATTGGATGCCTAACGAGACCCGAACACTAACAGGGAATGCTAACATGGAAGGCCACCACAGACACAGAACTACAGAAAACTAAGGGATGCTGAGAGAGGGAAAGTCAGTTTCCCCCATGGATGAAGCTCTATTGGTTATCCAACACCAAGTAGTCATCCCTGAAATCATACATGCAAAACCACTGAATGGGCTGAGAATGTTGTATTTATGTGTTCATGCTATATATGCATATATGTAACAATAGCAATTAAAGAGAAAGAGGCCATGAATTCAAGAGAGGGCTAGGGGAGCCATGGAAGGTGCCAGAGGGAGGGAAAGGAAGAGGGAATGAAATAATTATATTTTAGTTTCCAAGACACACAACTTTAAAATAAAAAAGAATAAAAAGCAGTCCACACTAAAAATAAATAAACAAAAGAATGCTATAGATGATGACATTGACCTTCAAAGCTGAAGGCCAGCAGGTCTTTTTGGGCAAACAAAAGGTGAAGGAATGCATCACCCTGTTGATCTGCCTCATGAGATCACATAAGAAAAGCATAGAGGTCCAAACCTTGCTTAGCAATGTAGCATGAAGACAGAATATTATACAGGATGTTCTAACACTCTAATGGTGGTGAATAAGTCACTTTCAGGTCCAGGATAAAAGACAAAAAACATTAAAAGCTATTATCACTATAAAATACATTAACGACTATGCAATATGAAAATGTAAACAATGTAATCACTAAAGAATCAGTGTAGAGGGAAGAAAAGGTTATTTGTTGAGGTATGGTCTCACTTTGTAGCCCATGCTGGCCTAGAACTCACTGTGTATCTCAGGGTGACCTCAAATTAATTCCATCCCTCCAGTCTCAGCCTCCTGTGGTCTGTGGCATGAGCTACCACACCCAGATAAAACTTTTGTATGTGAATAAAGGTTTAGTTTAAATGTGCATGGATTAAATGCTGTATGGAAAGACTCACTTGGAAGGTGGAGGCCAGAGGGTGGGGAGTTCAAGGTCTTATTGTGAGATAAAGAAAGAATTTTCTTCTTCAAGGCTGAACTATCTCCCTCCCCTATCTCTCTCTCTCTCTCTCTCTCTCTCTCTCTCTCTCTCTCTCTCTCTCTCTCTCTCTCTCTCTCTCTGTATGTAACTTAGAATTTACTGTTCATCAACAAACACCCAGGTTGCTCTCACGCTATGGCTGTTGGGGGTAACATTGGAACTGAATGGGAGTTCAGATAGCTCTCTGAGTTACAGATTCCATTGTCTCTGGGTGTGGCTAGAGAAGAGTGTTCTAAATCATACAGTGCTTTCATTTTTAGTTTTTACAGTCAACTCTCCTGTCTCCCATGCCTGTACTCACTTACATTCCTCCCCCAATAGTGTGCATGGGTTCTGCTTTCCCCACACCAATCAACACGTAGTTAATAAGTACCTACTGTGTACACCCTTTTTATAAGTTGGTCAACACAATTTTCTATTCCCACTATCCTTTTACTTAGTAGAAAGGATGCTCTGTCAAAGAAGGCAAGACCGCACTGTTAGGTGCATTATTTTGAATAAGATTTTATAGGGCTCAGTAATATAAATTTTATTTTTAAAAGTACACTGTAATTGGGTCTTCTGGAATAGTTCATTGGCAGAGCACTTGACTAGCATGTGTGAGACACTGAGCTTGATCATCAAGACAACCCCAAAAAATTAAAATTAGAAAGTACACTGTAATCAAAATGCACTGGGGTCTGCTAAAGAGGGAATGTGCATATGTACATAATGTTTTATGTTCCAGTGTTGTGTGATGCATGTTTGTGTGTGCATGTATGCTGGTGTGTGTGTGTGTGTGTGTGTGTGTAGGCTAGAGGTTAAAGTTGGATGTCTTCCTGATCAGTCCACCTTATTTTTAAAACTTTTACTATAACTTTTGTAACTATGGGTGCATGTATATGTGCACTTGAGTATAGAGTGCCTGGGAAAGGACAGGAGAGGATGGTGGGTCTCCTTGAGATGGAGTTACAGGTGGCTGTGCTCTGCTCCATGTGGGTTCTAGGAACCAATCTGGTCCTCTTAGCCTCTAAGCAGCTGTCCACCTTTTTTGTTTAATTTTTTTTTTTTTAAGAAAGATCACTGGCTAAACTTGGGGTTTACCAGGTGGCTGGATAAGTTGGTCAGTGAGCTCCAGGGACTGACCCTCTTGTTTCTACTGCCATGAAGATGCAGGCTGCTGCAGTTCTTTTTGTGGGTGCTGTGTTCTCAGGCTTGTGTGGCAGACACTCTAGAGACTGACCTGTCTCCCAGCCCACATTTCAATATTTTATAAACTGAAGGAACAAAGTATACAGCACATGTTTCTAAGCAGTTCTTTGTTGTCATTACATGACTCCCAATTTGTTCCTCTGTTGTCAGAGTCACATCAAATAAAAACAATTTGAAAATTTTGAAAACTGAAATAACCATGTCTCCATGACAAGGGGGCAATTTTCACTTGTTTCTGATAGGCAGCTCGATTAGAATTATATTTCAAATTCAAATGCACATTTTCTTATAAGACAAACCTGAAATTCATGAGGATTCTCAGAAAGGACACATAAGATTTGGAACCATTCATTCTCTGGAGAATAATATTGTTAGTTTCAAATGAACCAGCAATTCTGCAAACCTATAGTTGTTCCTCCAATGTGAATTCATGTCTGTGGGGAACTGTCTTGATTACTGATTGCCATAGGAGGGTCCAGCTCACTGTGGGTGGCACTGCTTCTTGGTGGGGAGGGTTCTTAGGCTGTATAAGAGGGTAGGAGTCAGAGCGGAAGCATGAAGCTGATGCATTTTTCTCCACTTCTGATGTGATATGACTATCTACTTGACTTTCTACTATGAGTTCCCCCAAAAAGTTGCGCTGTAACCTAGATTGTAACCCTAAATAAATCCTTTTTCCCTTAAACAGCTTTGGTCAGGTAATTTGTCACAAAACAGAAGGAAAGTAGAAGAGAGACTGGGATCCCGGGTGCATGTGGGAGACTCCTTTCGATGCCTCCTTCAGCCTTGCACAAGAACTCATTAGCTGTCTTTAAGTCCAGTCATTCTGTAGACAGGGAATGTGTTTTCTTTTTCCCAGTCTAGGGGGAGGTCTCAGCTTGACTCAGTGAGGTCAGCAAAGGGTTAAGCTCTCTTCCTTGCAGTGAGCAGCACTTAAACCCAAGGAAACAGATCCCTGCTGAGTTGGTGTCTCCTTTTCTAACCTGAGGTTTGTCTTTTTGTTCTCTGCAAATGGGCTGGAATTGCGCAACAAGAACTCGCTGTGATCTTCTCTCCCAGATTGACTGATGTGCAATTTGGGAGTGTTCTCTTATGACATTTATGCTTCCATGTTTTTCTCCCTTGAAACTCATCCACAAAGACAAAATCAAGGCCTTTTCTCTGTTTCTTGGTTTCACTTGTCATAACAGGTATGTGGTGAAGACTTATGATCAACCCACAGGTCGGTGCTCTAACTGGATTCCTGTTCGCTCAGGCAGCCTCGGGCTGAGGCTTGATGATTCATGCACTGGCAGGAGACATCAGTGAGCAAAACACAAAAGGAGTCACAGCAAGGTGGGTGGACTGACAGTGTGCCAACCGGCAGGACAGAGAGGTCAGAGGATGTGGTAATTATCCTGAGCATGAGTAACAAAGGCTTTTAGCAGCTGCCTTTTGCTTGACTTTATTATTATTATTTTTTTAACTTGCTGTAACATACAGTTAGCTTCAAGCTGAGAATAGCATGTTCCTCAAATATTTCCTATGCACAATGGGGTGGATCTCAGTGTCCTTTGGGGTAGCTTTTGATGCTTTCCTATCAGGGCCTGAGTTAATTAAGAAGGACTAGAGTGATCCGCCTGTTATCGCCGCCTCTGACATAGGGCATGCTGCCCCTATTTACATTGTGAGAACCCCCCCCCCCACCCAATCACTTTGATGGGCAGGAGGAAACAAAAAGATTTTGAGAGACATCTTCTGATTCTGCTTCTTCTGCTAGCTCCCTGTACTTTGAGACTTGTTGAAGAGATGTTAGGATGCTGGTAAAGTTTAAAAAATAGAAGGGCTGGATGTACAAGTACAAGGGCCCAAGTTCAATCTCTAACACTCACTCTAGGAGCAGCAGAATGCATTTGTAGTTACGGCACTGGGAGGTAGAGACTGGGGGACCCCAGAAGTTTGTTGGGCAGAAAGGCTTCTCTAGTTAAATGCGGAATAACCAGGTTCAGTGGGAGATGCTGTCTCAAAAAGGTAAAGAGTGATAGAGGGAAGCAAAGCCCTGAAGGCTCCACAAACACACACATAATTGTGTGCATCCACACATACGTGAACATGTACATCACACACAAACACATACACACACATACAAATACACAAACTAAGAAAACAAAACAAAATACAAACCCTAATAATTGAAAAAAAAGCTTTAGAACTACTCATTTCTTTTGTAACTAAAGCACAGTAGAATAATCCAATGGGAGGCATCCTTCTCTTAGTCACTTTTCTAAGTTGGCCAATGCCTTCTAAATAAACCATTAGAATACTCTGTGACTCACTGTTTATCAAACCCATATACTCGGGTTTTTCTTAGCATGCTGAAAGTCACCCTTTACAATAACAGTTTCAAGAGAACTTCCACCTGCAGGCATAAGTTCATCTGACTTGGATTTGGCTAACATGTCTCTTTGAGCTGTTTCTGTACTCCTGTTCTGAAAAGTGCCCAAGTCCTTCTGCACATATGCCTGAGGCTTGGCCTTCAGAAACAAGGGTTAATTTATAGGTGACAATTTACCTGGTGAACTGAGGCAGGGACCTGTAGGAACAAGCTTATGCCAGTTTATGTTGGTTAATTTTGGTGAAATATCTCTTTTTCTAACCAGAGATAATAAGATACAATGATGATTATTCTAAGATGAGCCTACACTGACTATTATTTCAAATGTGAATCACAAATCTCATCTAAATAAAATTAATTTTAATCTTAGGATAGTTCTTATGAATTTGGTTGTACTCAACTAAAACAATCTTTAAAAACCAAACACTTTGAAAATAACCAAGTAATTTTGCTTTTATTAAATTAATGTTTCTTGGTAAGTACATTATTCTATGTTCTAAGACCATTGACTTTACTTTTGGGGGTACCAGTTTAGTCATTATCAAACCACGTGTGGATACACAGATACATTCTGGGTTGAAATATAAACATATTGAATAAATACCAATTAAAACATTAATCTGTTTCATAGCTCCATGCTTTAATAAGGAGGACACATAATCACTGTGCAAAATTAGGACAGAAATTATGACAGTAACCTAGGAAAAGTATCTCTTAGCCCCATTACCCAGAGGTGAATAAATAAGTTGCTTTGGCCTAAGACAAGGCAGCTTAGATGCAGGCAGGAAATTCAAAGAGAGAGACGGGAAAGAGAAAGGCAGAGTCTGGAGAGATGCCTATCTGCCCAAGGAGAAGCAAGATGCCAGCAGACTGGTAATGCCATGGCCA
Source organism: Peromyscus leucopus (assembly GCF_004664715.2). NCBI lineage: Eukaryota > Metazoa > Chordata > Mammalia > Rodentia > Cricetidae > Peromyscus > Peromyscus leucopus. Next base: position 136,239,019 of record NC_051065.1, read on the forward strand.
TGTGACAAAACATAGATTAATAGAAATGGGTTAATTTAAGAGGAAAGAGCTAGCTAGCAAGAAGCGGGCCACAGGCCATACAATATGTAAATAATATTAAGCATCTAAGTGGTTATTTTATAAGTGGCTGTAGGACTGTGGGGCCGGACAGGACTGGAGGAGCCTTCCAACTACATGTATTAATATATATCCTCTGCTTATATTTATTTTACATGACTGTGTTGTGTTCTACTTTAGGGGGAACTTGAGACTTTTTTTGCTAGTTGTAGAAGCTGTGGTGAGGTGAATGATCCTCCTCCTTTTCTTGATTGTTACCTGTTACTGTTTTACGTTGTGCTATTGTAAGTGAATTCCACAGACTGGATAAGTTACAAACAATATACGTTCATTTTGCTTTTGGTTCTGGAGGCTAGGAAGCCCACAGCTGAGCAAGTCTGTTGATGAGGGCCTTCTTGTTCTATCATAACATGACAAAAGGTCAAGGTTGCATCCCAAAGCCCATGTGAGTGTAGGACTAGATTCATCCTATTCTGAAGATAGCTAACCCAGCCCGGTAATGATGGCATGCACCCACTCCTAAGGACTGAGCCCCTGTGATTTTAATCATCTCAATACAGCTGTGACAAGAGCCTGATGTCAACGGCGATTTGGAGGGAGCCTTTAAACCATAGCCCTAGGGGTAATGCCAGTTTGAAAACTGTTTACTGACCTTCATCGGTCATGGCTTACTCTAGCTACTGTACCAAAATGCCCAAGAGTGAATGAATGGCTTGTAAAGAGAATTTTACTCTTTGTGGTTAAGGCAGCTGATAGTCAAAGACTGATGTCTGAGTGTAACAGACATTATCACCTTTGTCAGGGCAACTGTGATTATCCACAGGAGACCCTCAGTAAGGTTTGGCTTGTTGACATTTTCTAACAGAAAGAGGAGTGTGACAGGCCACTACAGCATCACTCAAGAGTCTAGCACCACCATCCTGCACCCCTTCCCAGTGGTATTTAACAGTACTCCAGCTGCATGTGGACTGGGGAGTACTGGAGTATGTGGGGGAGTGGAAGGGTAACTGAACTGGGTGTTTCCATATTTGAAAGGAAGTTTCCATCCATGATTGGTGGGACTCTGGTGACGTGACTGCTTTGATGTCACCCACCGGTGCTCCCTTGAGTGACCCCTTACAGGTGCTCCCATAAGGAAGTCTAATAAACTCACTGGTTTACCAAGCAGACCACTGGCTCATTATTCCTTTGCTCTGTTGGAGACCTATCTTCAGAGAGTAGACATTTGCTCATGTCTGCTCAGGAAAAGTTAGTGTGACACATCAGGTTCAACGTGAGGTGAGGTTCCTTCCTGGTTCAGAGACAGCATTCGGTCCTGTGCTCACGTGGATGAAGAAGAAGAATGAAGAATCTCAATGGAGCTGGTGTGAGGATTTGCCACACAAACGTGAGGACCTCCAGCACACACACACACACACACACACACACACACACACAGAGAGAGAGAGAGAGAGAGAGAGAGAGAGAGAGAGAGAGAGAGAGATGAATTCCATCTGTGAAGACCCAGAAGGTCCCACTTCCAACACTGTAGCACCAGGTGTTAGGATTCAGCAGAGGAATGTGCAAGAGACACAATGTCCATGGCTTCCCAAGTGGCAAGAAAGACAATCAAATGTCAATATTTTGTGACAGATTTTCAAAGTAAGTCATATCTGTCTTCATGTGATAAAAATGAGTTTAGGTTTTGTCGGGTTTTATTGTTGAGATAGTTTCTCCGTGTATTACAGGCTAGCTTCAAAGTCTGTATTTCAGTCTTCTAAGTAGGAAATAATGAGCATGCACCACCATGCCCTCATCACCATGTGAAGCTTTTGTGAGTCTTTCTAAATTTAACTTTACATTAATTTATTTTTGATGAAAGAATTGGTCCACAGTAAATGCAGGGACAGGGATGTGCTGGGTAATTTTCCAGATATGGTCCAAAAATCACACCCAATATGTTGTGTGTCTAGAAATGCCTGATACCACAGCCTGAGCCAATAACTGGATGCCCTAATGTTTTTAAGGAAGCAGCAACTAAAATTTTGAGCTCAGTGGACAAGGATTTGGATAAACAGATGATCTGCTCTCCGTGGTACTGAACAGTTTTTCTCACTAGATTGATTCCCCTCCTCCCTCACTTCTGAACACTTTAACCCCATCTCATAAATTCTGAACCTAGGAGGGGAAACCAGTAGTGACAGAGAAGTGGAGCAAATGAGAAGAGAGAAGAAAGTGTCATACCATGAAGGCCTTATATGGAGAGACGAGGAAGAGGGTTGGGCTGCGAATTCGTTTCCTAAGCAACTACAGCCAACCTTGCTGAAAATGCCAAAAGAACAACAAATTTACATTCCCTGCCATGCACAGAGCATCCATGTTGACATTAATAAATACAATCTTCTCGAAAGGTTGACAAGAAGTTAGCGCTGCAGACTTCATGAGTGATGTGTCGTGTCAGCCCATCCCCACAAACATGTTAGTGCTCCTTTGCCTTCATTTAAAAAACAAATGAAAACTGAGTTTAAGCTCTCCCAAATAATGTTCCGTTGTGGCTCTTTTGTTAGTTGTTATTTTTTCTTTGCCAGTTTCTTGCATACATTTGATACATCCTGACGGCACTCAGCTCCACACTCTCTTGTCTGCCTCCCATCCCTGTCAGCACCCATCCCTTCAGGTCCCCTCACCAAATTCATGTTCTTGTCTTTTGTCTCCCACTGAGTTCGACCAGAGATGTCTGAGTGATTGCGGGTTTGAAACTACTGCTTGGAGCCTGGTGGGCTCGTTAGTGGGCTCATAACTGAAGAAAATTACTCTCCCAGCCACCAGGAGCCATCTGTAGCTAATAGTTCATCAGGACAGCGTATGGCACCATGAACCCCTCTCCTGCCCATGACTGGCTGTTAAATATCCATTCCTGTGCAGACCCAGTGCAAGCAGCCATGACTTCATTGGTTATTTCACGACCAGAAGATGGTATCGTGCAGTCTTTCTCCCGGTCTTCTGACTCCTACATTCTTTCTGGTCTCTCCTCTACAATGTTCTCTGAGCCTTAGGGTGGTATAAATGTCCTGTTCAGGGTCAGGTACTCAAGCACTGCTCATTCTCAGCACCTGGATCAACCACGAGTCTACATCCAAGGCTTTCTTTTTTTTTAAATATAAAGAGTCTTCTCTGAGTAATGCTGAGAGGAAGACTTGCCTATGAGTATACATATAAGGCAATGTGGTGCCATACAATTTAGCTAGTCAATAGTGTAAGATTCCCCTAGAGCTTATGACCTTTCCACAGACATTGTTTGTTTTTGTTTTGTTTTGTTTTGTTTTTGGCTTATTTGTTTTTGCTGAAAATGCCAAAGGAACAACAAATTTACATTCTCTCCCATGCACACAACACCCATGTTGACATTAATAAATACAATCTTCTTGAAAGTTTGACATACTTACCATACTGACCAAATGTCACCAATTTTTCTGAACAACAACTAAAACTTCAATCAAGGGAATGTCCATGAGATGTTGAAATTTAGATGAGCTGTGTACTGGGGGCAGAGATTCGTCTGTAGAGAGTGTTCAGTGGAACCTGGCTGTAGCACTGGAAGTGTAAGACAAACTGAATAAACAGCTAGGAGTTTTACTAAGTAAATTATAATATGTCCATTAAAAATTGATCATTTCAGGTTATAAGAATTATTTGTTTTTGAGTCAAGGTTTTATCATGTAGACCGTTTTGGTCTTGAACTCACAGAGATTCTCCTGACTCTGCCTCCTAATTGCTGGAATTAAAGGCATTCATTACTACACCTGTCTCCAGACATGAGCTTTTGACTGGGTTACAGAACCAGTCATGAATTCCCTCACGTGGAGCAGTTGTTTACACCCACAAAAGCAGTGCCATTATTGCCACAGCAGGCACATCTTGTGTGGCAGCTTGCAGTATAGTCTTGCCATCTGGGTAAGGCTGTTGATGTTTCCTCTACAGCATCCTCCACAGCATCTTCTGGCACTATGAAATCTCTCCAGCAGGAAAAAAATTTCAGCTTAGGTCTAGATTAGTTTTTCTGTAACTTACTACCAACTTATATGGTGTCTTTAACAATAGAGTCTTATCTTGTTCTGGTGGGCAACCAAAAGGAAGGTCAAGAGTCTATGCCTTTTGGAGGGCACCTAGGACTTCCCTGACTAACAACCTGTAAGGGGATATTTAGCATCACATGATAAGGTTTTTGTTTAAAAACCCATAAATGAATTATTTACAAAACTTTTGGAAGTGATTTGGAAGATGATTAAAATACTCTTATCTTACTGACAAGCAAGTTTTTAACTCTGTCCTTCTCTTGCCCACTTTTTATGAATATGTGAAGTATTTCACATTGGATGATGGGAAAATAAACTGAGTATATACCCTCCAACTACAAGTGAGTCAGAGGGAAATGATCATGGCCTCTTGAGAGATGCTCTAAGAGGACCTGGGTAAGAACCAGAACCCTCCAACACATCATCTTGAACTTATCTCTGTGTGTGTGTGATTATTATAACCTGAAATGATCAATTTTTAAATGGACATATTATAATTTACTTAGTAAAACTCCTAGCTGTTTATTCAGTTTGTCTTACACTTCCAGTGCTATAGCCAGGTTCCACTGAACACTCTCTACAGACGAATCTCTGCCCCCAGTACACAGCTCATCTAAATTTCAACATCTCATGGACATTTCCTTGATTGAAGTTTTAGTTGTTGTTCAGAAAAATTGGTGACATTTGGTCAGTATGGTAAGCCTCCAAAAATTAATGGATGTTTAAATGGGTTTTTGTCCTTTAAAAGCAGAACAGCACCTAAAAAAATCAAGAAAATTTTCTTTATTTATAAGTGAAATACTTTTTATGTCATCTGTGAACAAGACTTGATGCTTAAGTGGATTTCCAGATCATGGGGAAGACAGTACATCTTGTCCTCTTGTGAGAAGCGCCACCTTTATACATTCCTGCTCACTCCAGGCTGTAAAGCACTTACTGGCATCAGTCTCCTGGTACTTTCTGACAGGAGAGAAATGCACCAAAAGGAAGCCGGTTTGTCACTGCTGGAGAGTTACTAGAGAAATGCAAGTGTTTGAAATTTGGTGTGAAGGTAAACAGCACATTTGAAATAAGAATATTTCATGTTGGTCTATGGTCATTTTTGAATAATAAATAGTTAAAACTGCCAGAAGTGCTATAAAGATGTGAGAATATTTAGTAGAATTTGTACCAGAAATACAGGAAATAGTTCTGGGAAGAGCAACTTATTCATTTACACGTGAGCAACTTCAGAGTACACTGAAGAAAAGGGGTGCTGAGGTACAGATGCTCACACAGGAAGGGGCCTGAGATATAGATGCTCACACAGGAAGGAGCCTGAGGTATAGATGCTCACACAGGAAGGAGCCTGAAGTATAGATGCTCACACAGGAAGGAGCCTGAGGTATAGATTCTCACACAGGAAGGAGCCTGAGGTACAGGTGCTCACACAGGAAGGGGCCTGAGGTACAGATGCTCACACAGGAAGGAGCCTGAGGTACAGATGCTCACACAGGAAGGGGCCTGAGGTACAGATGCTCACACAGGAAGGAGCCTGAGGTACAGATGCTCACACAGGAAGGGGCCTGAGGTACAGATGCTCACACAGGAAGGGACCTGAGGTACAGATGCTCACACAGGAAGGGGCCTGAGGTACAGATGCTCACACAGGAAGGGGCCTGAGGTATAGATGCTCACACAGGAAGGGGCCTGAGGTATAGATGCTCACACAGGAAGGGGCCTGAGGTACAGATGCTCACACAGGAAGGAGCCTGAGGTACAGATGCTCACACAGGAAGGGACCTGAGGTACAGATGCTCACACAGGAAGGGGCCTGAAGTACAGATGCTCACACAGGAAGGAGCCTGAGGTACAGATGCTCACACAGGAAGGAGCCTGAGGTACAGATGCTCACACAGGAAGGAGCCTGAGGTACAGATGCTCACACAGGAAGGAGCCTGAGGTATAGATGCTCACACAGGAAGGAGCCTGAGGTACAGATGCTCACACAGGAAGGAGCCTGAGGTACAGATGCTCACACAGGAAGGGGCCTGAGGTACAGATGCTCACACAGGAAGGAGCCTGAGGTACATGTGTGAACACAGGAAGGAGCCTGAGGTACATGTGTAAACACGGGAAGGAGCCTGAGGTATAGATGCTCACACAGGAAGGAGCCTGAGGTACAGATGCTCACACAGGAAGGAGCCTGAGGTACAGATGCTCACACAGGAAGGGGCCTGAGGTACAGATGCTCACACAGGAAGGAGCCTGAGGTACAGATGCTCATACAGGAAGGAGCCTGAGGTACATGTGTGAACACAGGAAGGAGCCTGAGGTACAAGTGTAAACACAGGAAGGAGCCTGAGGTACAGATGCTCACACAGGAAGGAGCCTGAGGTACATGTGTGAACACAGGAAGGAGCCTGAGGTACATGTGTGAACACAGGAAGGAGCCTGAGGTACATGTGTGAACACAGGAAGGAGCCTGAGGTACATGTGTAAACACAGGAAGGAGCCTGAGGTACAGGTGTTCATGCAGGAAGAGGCCTGAGGTGCAGGTGTTCACACAGACAAGGGCCCCCCCTGAGGTGCAGGTGTTCACACAGACAATGGCCCTGAAATACAGGTGTTCATGAGGACAAGGGATTTAATGTGCAAGTGATCACATAGGCAAGAGTCCTGAGATACAGATATTCACCAGGTATTCACTCAGGCACAGAGATTGAGGTACAGGCGTTCACAGACAAGGGATTTAATGTACAGATGTTCATATAGGCAAGGGACCTGAAGTACAGATTTTTACACAGTTAAGGGGATGGAAGTACAGGTGTTAACACAGGAAGGGCCCTGAGGTACAGGTGTTCACACAGAAAAAGTGCCTGAGGTACAGGTGTCCATATAAAAAGAGGCCTAATATACAGGTGTCGACACAGAAAAGGGGTCTGAGGTACAGGTGTGTATACAGGAAGGGCCCTGAGGTACAGGTGTACACACAGACAAGGGTTCTGAGGTATAGGTGTGCACACAGGAAGGGCCCTGAGGTACAGGTGTGCACACAGGCAAGGGGTCTGAGGTACAGGTGTGCACACAGACAAGGGCTCTGAGGTACAGGTGTGCACACAGACAAGGGTTCTGAGGTATAGGTGTGCACACAGGCAAGGGCTCTGAGGTACAGGTGTGCACACAGGCAAGGGCTCTGAGGTACAGGTGTGCACACAGACAAGGGCCCTGAGGTACAGGTGTGCACACAGGAAGGGCCCTGAGGCACAGGTGTGCACACAGGAAGGGCCCTGAGGCACAGGTGTGCACACAGACAAGGGCCCTGAGGTACAGGTGTGCACACAGACAAGGGCCCTGAGGTACAGGTGTGCACACAGACAAGGGCCCTGAGGTACAGGTGTGCACACAGACAAGGGCCCTGAGGTACAGGTGTGCACACAGACAAGGGCCCTGAGGTACAGGTGTGCACACAGGCAAGGGCTCTGAGGTACAGGTGTGCACACAGGAAAGGCCCTGAGGTACAGGTGTGCACACAGAAAAGGGGTCTGAGGTACAGGTGTGCACACAGGAAGGGCCCTGAGGTACAGGTGTGCGCACAGGAAGGGCCCTGAGGTACAGGTGTGCACACAGGCAAGGGCTCTGAGGTACAGGTGTGCACACAGGAAGGGCCCTGAGGTACAGGTGTGCACACAGACAAGGGCCCTGAGGTACAGGTGTGCACACAGGAAGGGCCCTGAGGTACAGGTGTGCACACAGGAAGGGCCCTGAGGTACAGGTGTGCACACAGGAAGGGCCCTGAGGTACAGGTGTGCACACAGGAAGGGCCCTGATGTACAGATGTGCATACAGGAAGGGCCCTGAGGTACAGATGTTATTACAGAAGTAGATCGTTACTACAGGTACCACCACAGAATTCAGAAGCTGTACTGTTCCCTCAAAGGTAAATATGTATCTATCAACAAGACACTATGTTGAAGAATTTTGTAAGTTGCCTTTAGGTAAAAACAGATTTCAAAGGAAAATTAAGTAAAGGTAGTAGACAGCTATTGGTATTAAACCACAACATGTTTGGGTGTTCCCAGTCCAGCTATGTAACCAATTCACACTAGGAATCTACCAGTCCCTACCCCTCAGTGCTGGGACTACAAAAACACACTACCATGCCTGGCATTTTTTAAAGGTGGATTCTGGGTATTGAAGTCAGGTTCTTAGAAATCACACTGTCAAAAACATACAAACAAAAAAACTCACAGAGTCTAACTCACTGAAACCTGGGATCAGTTTTTAAAACTTACAAATGGAAACCATGAAAACTAAATTGTAATTTTTTGTGAAAATTGTTAAGAATAAAATTAATGTGACAGAGGATAGCTCTAAAACTGGGAGTCCTAAAAGAAAAGAATGTACACATTGAGTAGAAACATCATGAGAACAGAGAATGAATTCAATATATACAATACCCTCCTTTCCACAAAACAAGAATAAAAGGAGATTGGAGAAAAAACATGCTTTTTCCTTCATTCTATCTTAGGAATATCTAAGACTAAAACAGCAGCAAAATGAGAAATGGAGCCACGGTAGAGAAATTACTAGAGAATATTTTTCTGAGCAGACAAGGCATTTAGTTCAGAAGGGCCCACTAATCACCAGATACGGCAACAGTCATTACCCTGCCAAATGAATCAGACGGAGGAAATGGGAATAGAGCTACGAGGGACATCATTTTTATTTGTCCATCTGCCTGAAGTTACATCGAACTAGGTTCATTGAACTATTTTACCTGGTAATCCTAAACCAAATCTAGCCACTACTTAATGACACGCATATGAAGCCTTTGAACTCCACGGATGAAATCAACTTTTAAACCAAACAAGGAAGGGGACAGAGGATGCTAAGGAGGTGCAGAATGTTGATGACTCAGATGAGCCCCTGGTTTTCCTCTGATACCCAGGGCATGTGTTTCCACAGAGGCTAGGGAGTTCTGAGATGGAGGAATTAGGACCCTGAAGATCTGTGTAGAGTAGCCAAAAGGTCATTAAGTGTGAGGGTAAAATAATTACTTCAAGGCACAAAATCCAAACTCTTAGGAATAGTCTCAATGATGAAATATAGCAACCCACGACTAAAAAAAAAAAAAAAAAAACTAAGAATATTTTCATTCTAGGTACAGATATGTGGAAATGAGACAATGTAATTAAAAAGTATAAACATTGCAATGGGAGAGATAGAGCTAGCAATTTTCATGGATATTAATGTATAAGAAAAATCTAAGATAACTAATTAAAAGCCACTATTTAATGCAGCAGTTATATACGAGAACACAAAAAACATTAATAGTTTTGCCATATATCTACAGGATTCAATTAGAAACGGTAATGAGATTTGAGAACTCATTAAATGTGGAAAAACAATGATAAAATACCTGGGAATATGCTAGCAAATACAGTGTAAGTTGGTAATCACGTTTAGAAAGAAATGAAGCAGAGAACAAGATACCCCTTAGCAAACAGAGCGCACAGCAGTGTGAAAAAGACAATTGCTTTTAATAATTTCAGCTTTACTTAATGCAGTCATAACAAGACTGCAGTTTAAGTTAAAATTCATACCGATGGAAAGTCTTCATAGACCTGAAGGAGGTGACTCCACTTTTATTTGGGGAAGTAGGTACAGAAACAGAATAATGGCGTATTTTGTCAAGTGAAAACACTGTGATTCTTTATGCTCATCACTGCAAGAAAGCCCTAGGAACTGGGAAAATGGAGCGTCAGTGAATGGATGAGCAAACTGGACAGTGAAATAGAATCGAAGTCCACAGAAACCATGTGCATATGAAATCTGTCTAAGAATAAGTGTAGCATTTCAAATCAACGAGATGAATCATGGCCAGTACAATGAGAGGTTCTGTAAAACCCTAGGGGGTTCTTCAAGTCACAGATAAGTGGCTCTTTATGAGATAAAAAGGTGAAAGATCAAAGCAGGGAAATCAAGAACACCAAAGCCCCAGGGAGCTGGTCTTTGGCCTCCAGCATCTGGAGAAACACATTTTCAGAACAGCACCATCGCTGCAGTACTAGGAAGGAGGCATCCAGTGCAGGTCAAGACAGACCTGCCCATGCCCATCCTTACGTCACACCAAATGACTGGCACAGTGTGGCCCAACCTGTCTTCCACATTGACACTTGAGCTGCCATGGTGACAACCAGTCCCTGACTTTTCCACACCGCTTTTTAAAGTCTGTTGGCATCTCTGCCCGATTCTCCTGGAATATCCGCTTCCTTCAAGTCTTTGCTTAGACAGTGTCTTCTGGAACACTGCTCCCTCATTTCTAAGAAAAGGCAAGGTCCCACATTCAGGGTATGTATTACCAGCTCTGAAAAACATCATGTTCTGGTTTAACTATTCTATGTGCATTTCCCTAAAAGATCAGAAACTCCTGATGACCAAGGCCATTGCTAGGATGGGAACAGAATAGAGACTTAGACTTTGTAAATTTGATGGTTTCTACTCTCAGCTTGACTGGATCTCACATCACCTAGAACACAGACCTCTGTATGTCTCTGAGAGCGTTTCTATGTTGGGTCAAGTAACCTGGGAAGATCTACTTACCCTACAGCATGGGCTGGGGTCTAGAGTGAATAAAAAAGAGAAAGAAAGTATTCATTTCTCTCTCTGCTTCTCTTCTGTGGACACAATGGGAAGAGCTGCCTCAAGCTTGTGCCGCCCATAGCTTCTGCACCACACTGTGAACCATGTGCAACATAAAGCCTTCCATTCTTAAACTGCTTGTGTGAAATATTTTGTACAGCAACCAGAAGACTAACTGATGCATAAAATAATGAGGAATACTTGTTTTTAAATGTTTCCTCTTGGATTTCATAGTTAATTTGCAAATTGATTCTGTTACCTTTAATAATTCATTCTACTAAAATATAACCATCTAGCTTTCTTTTTGCATGTGGTCGGAGGTGGGGCACCACACCCACCCAGCATTTACATGGGTTCTGGGGGATCGAACTAGCTTTCATGCTTGCATGGCAAGTGTTCCACTTGCTGAGTTAACTCCTATACCAAGTCATGCAATTTTTAACTATTCAAGAAAAAATAAAAATAAAATTTGTTGTTAGAATTGCCATTAAAAAAAATCTCCCTTTACAATGAAAACGCCTCACCCAGAAAAAAAAAAAAAAAATGTTGTCAAATACTCAAACTGTGGTGGTTTATAAATACCAGAATTAAATTAGGTCGTTTGCCCTCTGCATAATCAATGATGACTTTTATTGGAAATACTTCCTTTTTGATAGGTGTATTTATTCATAGTATGTATTTGAGGACATTCAGTTATGACGTCAACTATCAGAAAGAGGCCAATCATTAGGAATGTCATCCTGTAAATCAGAGATACTTCTCTTTCGGCTGCCTGTATTCATAGCCTATCATGTTTTAAAAGGCTAATGAATTCTCTTTTGATGACCAAGCTCTTCATGTGCCCTTGGATGCTTGAGACAGCAAAAGACAGGATGGAGTCACAGGAAGTTATCTCCCTTACTTCATCTATCATCACGAGAATCCGTGACATTGACTCTGAGTCATACAACTTGGCTAGGGAAGCAATTAGGGTATTGACAGGAGAATCAATGGATGGAAGTGCACGTGTGCTTAGCCCATTACTCGCCTTTCTCAAGGAGACCAAGAGGATGGACGTGGGAAGCAAAGCAACAGCTCTGAGCCCAAATAATCCTGAACCATCATTCCTCCAGTGCAACATGATCCCCAAATGCTTTCTAGGTTTCCCAAATTGGGTTGTAGATTTTGTGGGATGAAGGTTTAAGTAACAGGTAGAATGAAGGTCACAAACAGAATAAAAAGTGATATACCTCACACCCCAAAAGATGCTATTCCTGGGGCTGTAATAGCACATTTCCCTAAAATACAGTCCTATCATTTTCAATATTAAAGAAAAATGGAATTGTATTCAAACTGATGTCAGTTTTATTATTATTATTATTTTTTTTTTTTTTGGTTTTTCAAGATAGAATTTCTCTGTGTAGCTTTGCACCTTTTCCTGGAGCCCAGGCTGGCCTCACTCTGTAGCCCAGGCTGGCCTCGAACTCACAGAGATCCACCTTCCTCTGCCTCCTAAGTGCTGGGATTAAAGGTGTGCGCCACCATCTCCCGGCTTGTTTTTAAAACTGATGTCATTTTAAAAATTCTTATCTTTATGACAGCAGTTTCCAGTTATCCTTATTCAAATTCTAGCACCACAATGGTTTGACTTCTTGGGTATTATCCTTCTATGAGGACAAATTATAATTCAACATGGAGAACAGTTCCTGTGACAAACTGTTTCAAGTTGTTACCACGGTATTGCCTCCTTCTTAACATTCGGCAACAGGCATTTAAACGCCAGCTCTTACAGTGTCATTTCACAGGTTTAGTAAATGTTTAAAATAAAGACTTTAGGAACCTCAGAGAGGTGTTTGCCCAGGCATCTTGTTTTATTAGAGAAGAGGGAATTGCAGCTGAGGAGGGGAGAGGGGTCTACCTGAGGCTCATAGCAATTAGCAGGAAGCAGGTCAAGAGTTCAGCTCTCTCCTCTGCCAGCCTGGAGTGCACCCACCGGGCTACCCTTTCTTCTTCCCAGTCTTTCCTGCAATTTCTGGGAGAAGAATTTCTTTGGAAAGTATAGTATTCTCTACTTCTCACCCTCCTCTTACAAGTTAAACAAATGGTTTCCATTTATATATCAAAATGGTCAAAGGATTTGGAAATTGGGGGGAAAATGTAGACTGGGAGGCAGAGGTGATTACCCCACGTATTACATGAGAAGGAGCAAGGCTGTCTGTCTGGTTTTGTTATCTGTGGGCTTCACGTCTTTAATCGGTATCTTTCCTTACCACAGGCAATGCTTGGTGCACCTGCGATTAATTGCTCAGGACTTACCCTCTTTTAAACACTTGATATCATCCTCCTGGGCTTTTATTTATTAAGACAAGCCTCTTCTTCACTGTCTTGTTATTTATATGACCAGGACATACTAAAAACGATGCTGGAATTTACAACTAATGAGATAGGCTTTCAAACTTGAGCCCTCCTCCTCAACTGTCCCTTTGTAATCCCAGCTTTACCCAACTCACTCATCATTCTAAGCCCCAATTTCCTCTCTGAAAGATGAGAAGGCTATTATCTGAAGTGGCGGAAACAAGTCCTCTGCCTGGACCTTACCCCACAGTCACGGCTCCAGTCCAAACTATCGAATGATGCAGTGTTGTTTGGCTATATTAAACATTAATCACACAGTGGACATTCAATTGTACAACATTATTCAAAATTTCCCTTTTATTATTTCACTCAATTTAAAGTCACTGCTATACAGTTTATTGATTATTTGGAGCATTGATTTAATTTTCTATTTGTTTTTGCTATTTCATTCATTGTTAGGAATTGTAAAGCCACTTTAATACTAAGTCACAGTGTTTGCTATATTGATGAAGCAGGAGCATTCTTTTTTTTCCTTTTACAGTATCATCTGATCAAGATAAAAGCCAGTTATTTTTAAGAGTGTTGCACCTGAGAAGTTGATCATGCTCCAGTGGAACAACTCAACGCAATAGTAATATGATGGCGGAAAAAGAAAGTCATAAAGTTGGATGGATAGCAAAGGGGAGTGGAACAGGAAGGAGTTGGGACCTGGAGTGAATGAGATCAAAATATACTGAAGGAAATTCTCAAAGTATTAATTTTAAAACACAATAAAAAGAGAAAATGAAATACAACCAAAAATGATCTTAAATTGCCATTTTAGAAACATCCAAATTCTCCTCCTTGGGAAAATGTTTTGGTGTTTCTCCTACACACACACACACACACACACACACACACACAGAGAGAGAGAGAGAGAGAGAGAGAGAGAGACAGAGAGAGAGACAGAGAGACAGAGAGACAGAGATACAGAGAGAGGCAGAGACAGACAGATACACACACAGACATACACAAAGCTGTAGACACATACATAAAGACACAGACACAAATGCACCCCTCCCACACACACACTTCAGAAAGCTTCAGACTTGTTTTATTTCATTGTTTTTTATAACTAGATGATAATAATAGACAGATTGTATTATTTTCTTACACACTGGGTATTATTCTAAGTATTTCATATTGTTAAGGTTTGGACAGGCAACATCCTCCAATAAGACCCTGGGCTGAAGGCTTGGTGTCCGCTGGTGTTTTAATTGAGCAATGACGTCGTCATGAAGGCTATGAGCTAATGAACTGGTTAATCCACTGATGGTTGTAAGAGTTGGTGAATCCAAAGCCCCGAGAGGTGCAGCTTGGGAAGGAATATCTCTGCCCACTCTTTCCGGCTTCCTCCAGCGCTCTACTTCCTCTTTCAATTGCTGCTGCTGTGGTGATGCTGTCTCACCACGGGCCCCGAAGGGATGGAGCCAGTCAACCTCAGACTGAGCCTCTGACGTCCCTCCTTTAAGTTGTTCTAAAATGTTATATCACAGACGCTAACACTCATTCCGTTTCACTGAGTCTGAAGTCACGATGAAGACTGAAGCTCGGAGAGAAAGCCAGTGACTGCTAACAACAAATGGACAAAATGGACAGGCGTGCTCACACGTGTAGTGCATGTGAAGTCCAGAGGCTGACATTGGGGAACTGTCAACCTCTCTCCACCTAATTTTTGAGAAAGGATGTCATTAAACCTAGAGTTCTCTATTTCAGGAAGACTGGCTTGTCAGTGAGCCCCTGAGATCCAACTGTCTCCCCAGTGCTGTGGTTGCAGGTGTTTGTTGCCACACTTGGCTTTTCACGTGAGTGATGGAGTCTAAACTCGGGCCCTCGTGTGTGCACAGGAATCACTTTACCCTCTGAGTCACCCCTCCCCGCCATCCCCCCACCCCTCCCAGGCAGCCACCCGAGTGAAGTGACTTTGACTACAGTTCCTGTATGTGAGAGCAGTATTTCTAGGACTGTTGAGGAGGCAGTAAAGCAATCTGAATTGCTCCGTTGTTTGCCACGCAGTCTTCCTGACAACTTATAGTTGCTGTTTTTAATGGGCTGTTTCCCTGGTGTACTGACCTTTCTCTGAAACTCCTGAATCTGAAAAGTCAGATCCCATCAATTAGGGCCTTTCCTGATCATTACAAGAGCATTTGAAAGGGATAAATGAGCATGCGGGCATCATAAGAAATCTTCTCGGTAAGCACGTGAGTACCTGCGAAAGCAGGCAGCTGAGTTGAGCTCGTTCAAGGGTACTTCAGACTCACCTTTGTTCTTCCCCAGTTGCACCTACAGTGTTTTGATCTTTTGTGTACTTGAACTTCAAAGACTGATTAATATTGGATGCCTTGGCAACGCTCTGAACTTCATAATGTAGGAATTGTGTTAGCTGCCGCGCAGGATCTTATTCTTGAAAGGCTTTTAGGATTATGACATTTTTCTTTTATTAAGATATCAATTTTCATAGATGCATATAGGAAACGGGCAGCTTTAGAATGACTTTCATTGTGAAGATCATTTAGTGGAATAGAAGAGTTTACAAGTACGTTAGGTTTTGGATAAAGAAATGTTACAGTGAGAATTGGATTCAGTGGTAATTCTCTCTACTTTTCCCCCAGGGCTCCACTGCCTGCGCCTTTTGAAATGATGTGAGATTCATTCTTTGAACCATTCTGTGAGTCCTGATCTCTCCAATAATCACTTTTTACCCAAAATTACAGAATATTCCCACTCCATTCATGAAAGCGCACCCCCTCTTTCCCAGTTCTCGTCTGATTGCTTCCACACCTGAATCCTGTGGAAGACCCTTTAGTAAAACCAACCATATATCAGGGAGTCTGGTCACCTCAGCCAAATGCCACCTCAAGATCGGAAGCTGGGGCTCTAGCAGTAACCACAAGATATTACAGAGTTAGCAGACCCATCTATACAGAAATGGATTCTCTCCCACAAAGAGAAAGCATGGAGATGGTGACTGAGCAGCAGAAAGGCCCTGGCAGCTTGTGTGCTCTCGCTCTCCCACTTCCTAGGCCACGATCCACAAGGGGCAACCAGCTTGCACCTGAATAGCCATAAGCGCACTGCTCCCTTCATTGAAAAGGTTTTATCTGGGGCTAGAGAGATGGCTCAGTGGTTAAGGGCACTGCATGCCCTCCCAGTGGACCCACTGGGCACCCACAGGGCAGCATGCAACCATCTGCAACTCTAGCTCTGTGGACTCTGACAATCTCTGCTGGCCTAGGTAGACACCAGGCACACATATGGTTCACCGACATACACCCAGGTGAAAGACACATATTTCAAATAAAAACAAATAGCTATTTGAAAGAAAGAGGTTTAGCTGGCAGCAGATTTTAGAGGGTGCCTCGTGACACAGATGACGTTCAGAACGACTTCCGTATCCCAGCATGTGTTTCTGAGGAGGTTCTTATCTGTCTGCACATTAGCAGCAGGCAGTAGAATGTGAAGGGGCACCCAGTCCTCTGACATCACTATGGGCTGCCTAGATTTAGGGCGCATTCCCAGTCTCCTTAAGAGTAGACTCAGTTCACAAAGGCTGTGGATAAGCATGCACATAGGAAGACCGACTCTCCCACTTGAAGGCTCTGAAGAGCCTGGCTTCAGAGTGGATGCTGGGAGCTGCACGGACACTGAGGAGGACATGGGACAGGTCCACACTAAGATCCTTCTTTCAACCATGCTAGGCAAATCCTATCATCTGTTCCTTTGGCAGAAAATAACTGGAATGTGATTGACATCTATTGTAAACTCATTAGAGCAGAGTCTCCCAGATATTGTGCAGAGAGATTTCCCAGGGACCTTGTTTAAAACTCGAGTCTGCTTTAACAAATCTGGGGCAAGTCCTAGTTCTGCTTTGTTCTGCTTTTCTGTGCCAGGTGTGGTACCTAGCTGGTGCCTCTTGTGTGCCAGTCAAGAACTCGGGTGCATGGCTACACGCCCAGCCTGAGCTTCTCCTTTTCTAACAAGCTTCCAGGTGTCTGAAATGCTGCAGGTCTGTGGGTCACTCTGAGAAGAAGAGTGGCATTCACAGTGTGTTGTAAACATCACCAGGCCAAACATACTTCAGTCATTTTCAGAACATTCTTGTTCTATTTTTAGAAACACATAAACAAAAGACTCTGTGCTCACATGATGTATTAAAGAGTGCCATATTCAGTGGCATTAAAGGACTCAGCGGAGTATTTATAGCACTCACTTTTATTGTCTTGATATGTTCAATTTGCACAGCTATTAATTATGATTTTTAACTATGTGTGGGTAATTTCGCATACAGTTGCAGTGTGTGGTAATAAAAGAGATGACATTTCTAGAAATTTGCCTAACGGTTCCACAAAACATAAATGTCTAGAATTCTGTGATTCTAAATATAAGAAAATCTTTTAGGGTCAGTGAGAGGGCTTAATGAGTAAAGGGGGCTTGTTCCCAAGGCTGCTTACTTGAGTTTGATCCCTGGGACTCAGAAAGCACAAAGAAAGAAGTGATTCCCCTGACCTCCACCATACGAATTTCCACATACAGATACAAAATGAATAAAAATATAACAAAGAGGCAACTCTTTCAATTATTTCCATGCTGTGCATGTTTGTGTAGATTAAAACCTCAATGTAAAATGCTTATCCCAGTCATTTCAGTCATTTCCCACCTACTACAATGTATATTGATTCACTCTTACTATTTTCCTCTATCCAACTGCCAACACAGTTCATGAACAACTTCTCCAAAGTGATGGAGGAGGGACTAGGGGCACAGCCCAGGGCAGAAAGTTCTTGCTGTACAGGCCCAAAGATCTGAGTTCAAATCCCCAGAACCCAGGTAGCACTTGGTATAAAAGCATGCATCTGTAATCCTAGGGATCCTGTGCCCGTGGCAGGAGAATTTCTGAAAGACTAATTCCCCACCAGCTCCCTTGGCTACCGCGGCATGTGTAGGAGCAAACATCAGACCCTGTTTCAGACAGGAGGACAGGAAGGATTGCAGACAGGAGGCTTCCTTCTGACCTCCATGTGCACACACATGAGGAGGGGGGCGCGGGCGGAGTTGTAAGGGAATTTTTCAAATTTCTATGAGTTTAGTACTTCTCTGAGTCTTTCCAACTTGGAGAGAAATCTGCACGATGTGAGCAGTGATGGAGAAGGGGCCAGGAAAGCAGGAAATAGTGAACTGAACGACTGCCAGGATACAAAGAAACCACTCCATCCTAGCGGGGATGTCAATAAACAGCCCAGGAAATTGGATTAACAGAGAGGAGCCAAGATTAGCTTCACCATTAATCATGGCATGTGGGGACGTTAGGAAAGGTGGAAACTCATGATTCATTCATTCGGTGCAGCAAGGACATGGCATTGGGACCAGTTCCAAGGTGCATGTCCGTGCCTCCCAGAACCACTCAACCACGTGCCTTCCGATGAACTTGAGTCAGCCCCTTTATTGGGTGAGGAAGGGCCACAGGTAGGAAGCAAACCCTGGGCTCACCCAGTCCAGATGGATTACTAAGTTGGGTAACAAAACATGTAACTGTTATTTGTTCCGTGTCTGAGCTATGCACCCCCTGAGCTCACACGGAAGACTGTTAGAAGTCTCTTTGGAAGTCCTTTAGTAGTTGGACAGAGGTATCCGTCTTTGTAATGGTTACCCAGTAATGCAGTTTTGACTCTGTTAGCAAAAAGGAAACACTTGTTCTTTTCTTCATGGCAGCTCTTTTACTGTTTGAGGCTGGCTGCCATACAATGGCAGAGACTCCAAATTAAACACGCCGTTCCTTTTTGCAAGGGCTGTGTGTGTGTGTGTGTGTGTGTGTGTGTGTGTGTGTGTGTGTGTACATCGTTTTAATTTTATGATCAAGATAATGTATAATAAATGCATTTCACCATATGAAATCCCTGACTTCTATAAGGGAAGGTAGAGTGAGGGAAGATGTAGGAGCTAGGAGTATTTGGAACTGTGAATTTTATCTGCCTTTTCTTGGGCAATCTGCTGATGAACCCGAATATAGCAGAAGGGTTATTTATGGCATTTTCTGGGATGTCAGCTAGGCGTGTGAAGAAAGAACAAACTTCCATTGTTTGTAGATTTTTTCAAAATCCTTCGTGTATTCTCATGTGAACTAAGTGTGGAGAGCTAATTTAGCCTCTCTCTCTCTCTCTCTCTCTCTCTCTCTCTCTCTCTCTCTCTCTGTCTCTCTCTCTCCCTCTCTCTCTCTCAGCCTTATTGTGTAGGCAAGCACTGTACCAGTGAAGTGCATCTCAGCCCCCTCAGTGCCCCTCTCTGTCCCTGCACCATTGCCCCATGCCACCACCCGCCCCCAAGCACCTCCTGTGTGCAATGTTTTCTGTGGTTCAGTCCATCCTGGTGGAGTGATGGAACTGGCCTCACATTTTCCATGGTAACCTTCAAATAGCAATTGGGTGAATTTAGGCCAATTTAAAATCAAAATCAAGTCAAGGTTTGGGAATGGTATTTTTCAGGCATCAGGTAATTAAATTCTTTTTTCCAAGAAACAAAGGTAATCACATCCATTTCTTCTTTCTTTTTTTTTTTTTTTTTTTTTTTTTTTTTTTTTTTTTTTTTTTTTTTTTTTTTTTTGGTTTTTCGAGACAGGGTTTCTCTGTGTAGCTTTGCGCCTTTCCTGGAACTCACTTGGTAGCCCAGGCTGGCCTCGAACTCACAAAGATCCGCCTGCCTCTGCCTCCCGAGTGCTGGGATTAAAGGCGTGCGCCACCACCGCCCGGCCCATTTCTTCTTTCTTTGTGTTTATTAACATAAAACGTTCAGCAGTATTTTCTTGGTCCCTTGACAAGTGGCCAGATAATTAGTTCTGGCCAAGATAAGGATGAAGAAGAGATATTTTCCTTAAAAGGTAACATGGTTGTAGTCGAGGCAGCAAAATAAATTAAAACTTGAAATAAGTGCTGTTGGATGACGAATTAGATCACAACAACTTTCAGGAGCACAATCAGCAGAAAGGGCCAATCTCCATAGAAAGCACAAGGACTCTGCACCTAAACAAAACCTGTGGTTTCTAGGCTCAAGACAGAGTCAAGACCAGGGAGGGAAGGAAGGGGAGGAGGGAGGAGGAGAGGAGGGAGAAGGAGAGTGGGGGAAGAGAAGGGAATGTTTTCTGCCAGGGCCATGTCCTCAGATTGAGGATCTGCTAGAAGAGGTGTTCTGTGTTAGGAGCCTGCATTCTTCTGGGAGATTCTGCCACTGAAAAGTAGCAGTGACATCATTACCTCAGGGCCTTGGGGAGAGGATATAAATCTGCACTTTATCATCTGAAAATTTTATAAACATTATTCATACTAATCTATATTTGGAAGGGCCTCCTCTAACATAAACAATGTTTTCTAAATACATGTTAAGTCACCATTCTGCAAGGGGACCCAGGAGACTGACAGTTAATCAAGTCTGGAGATAAACAAGATGAATACCAGGAGGAAGCTAGGTGCACCAAACAGCAGCAGCCTATGTTCTAATAACGCTGCAGTTTACATTGTTCATTTATTTGGTGAGTAGAAATGTTTATTTTCAGTACTTTATCCTGACCCAAGTCAGAAGTCCTAAAATGCTTTTTTTTAAAACTTGTTAAGTCAAGGAAACCATTTATGCTCAACTGAGATTTTGTTTTACTACTTCAGGAAGCATTTTGATCCTTCAAAATCTTTTACTATCAAAACATTAATAGTATAGCTTTAGCTATGTAAATCAATTCTCAAAGTATTGAATCCCTCACCATAAAAACTGCACATAATTGTTAGTTTTATCATGAACCTCAATCCATTGGCATGTGTTTCTGCAAGTGCTGAAGGTTTCCTTTATAGAATATTGTATTTGTTACTAATTACTAGTGAGCAC
Source organism: Peromyscus leucopus (assembly GCF_004664715.2). Taxonomy (NCBI): domain Eukaryota; kingdom Metazoa; phylum Chordata; class Mammalia; order Rodentia; family Cricetidae; genus Peromyscus; species Peromyscus leucopus. The sequence continues at coordinate 136,259,994 of NC_051065.1, forward strand.
TTGAAAGTATAAATCTTCTAAGCAAATATAAAGATGCTAAACATTCATTTACAAAAGGATACGAAGTAAAATGTCTCCCTGAACAACTACTACATTTTTTTTTTAAGTTTTTCCTTTCTTGTGATGACTCAACTATAAACAAAATGAAAAAGTTTTAACAGGTCAGGGTTTGAAAATGTTAATTATTTTCTTCATCTAACAGCAGCTATGGCTGATATTAAGATGTCTCAACAGACTGAAAAAAATAGTTTTAATTTCCCTGGATACCACATGATAGTCTTTCTCACAGCAAAACATTTTGTCTTATAACATTTTAAGAATCAGAATATAAGCCGAGCAGTGGTGGCACACACCTTTAATCCCAGCACTCGGGAGGCAGAGGCAGGCAGATCTCTGTGAGTTCAAGACCAGCCTGGGCTAGAGTGAGTTCCAGGAAAGGCGCAAAGGTACACAGAGAAACCCTGTCTCGAACCGCCCCCCCCCCCAAAAAAAAAAGAATCAGAATATAAAACTTAATGAAAAAAAATTGTTTGTCTCGAAATACATATAAAATATTGTAGCTGACATTGTTCTTTGCTTTGAAGACCTAGAAAATATTTCAAAAGCCCAATTTCTAAAAATTGATTTTCAAAAACACAATATCCCTTAGGATAGAAAATAATAATCACATTTACATTACAAATATTATAAGGCATTTCAAATGCATTTCTCCCAAGAAAATTGGGCTTTGAAGATTCATAGTTTCAATTGTATGTGGATGGCCCCAGCAATAAATTTCTTACCTTGCTGGCACATTGGTTCATGAAAGGAGCATTTTGAGTGAAGTAGTAAATGCTGTAGTCAGTGAACACTGCAGATTACCCAGCCTACCTTTCTTAATGAGGCTTGATGTCTTTCTTAGTGATCGTTATTTAGATTGTTTTAGACTGATTGAAGCATGCTGCTTGGACAATGTGAGTATTTTCTAACAAACTGTGACGGGGCTAGGCCAAAGGAAACGAAACAATCCTTACTGGTTATGGTAGATCGTAAACAATGCGAGGGTTATATTCTATCAAAATAAGAGAATATCACAAATCTACTTCCCAAGTAGACTATGTTTATGTTTCATGGTTTTCATATCATGGCAATATTTAATATCTCTTGGCTTTCTTTCTCGTATGTCAAATGGAACCACGAAGCTCTCAAAAGAAGACTGATGTGTGAGGAAGCATCATGGCCAAGGTTCAGAACAGTAGTTCTCAACATGTGTGTCGTGGCCCCTTCACAGGGATTGCATACCAGATATTTACGTTATGATTCATAACAGTAGCAAAATTACAGTTATGAAGTAGCAACAAAAGTAATTTTATGGTTGGGGGTCATCACAATATGAGGAACTATATTAAAGGTTAGCATTAGGAAGGTCGAGAACTGCTGGTTTAGAAAGTAATAAATGTACTACAAGTTTCCATATCAATACAAAGTGACTGGTGGTTGTGTTGAGATCTTAGAGGCCCCTTTTTTACGTTGGACTTCTCTGTGGATATACCCATATGTGTTATCTTTCTGAGGGTAGGGCATATGACCAGGAGGAACAAGGAAAGTAGATCGCTTCAACTGAATCAAAAGCAGGTCTACTCTAAAACAAGCTTGCTCTGGTCAACAGAGGAGAAAACAGGAATATACTATTTCATTGTCAGGTAGAGAAATGGTCTTAGTTCTATGTGCAGATAAAAGAAGCAAATAATTAACTTGAACCACATGCAGTGATTTGAATATAGTAACTCAGAAAATAGTGAGATAACAAGCTAATCAGCAATTAATTGGAAAACTACAGCTGCATCTCAAATCACCAAGCATGCCTCTTACTTTCTAAGGTAACCAGCTGTTAAAATACTGAATGACCTGAAAGCCATCCACTGCCTGTAAGACACAATTCAAATACTATTTTTAAATAATAATTGATTTCATATTTCTCTTTACTTTCTCAGACTTTAATTTACTGAGCTAACATTTTGTCATTACCAAAGATGTTGCATAATTGCCTGTGTGATGTCTTGGGAAGTTAATTACATAGTGTCCTGATCTCAGTTTGGAGAATTAGCTGTCAAGGACACATGATTTCTATGTGCCAAAAATTAAGCTAGTATTTTCTCAATTTTATTGTCAAATATAAAGAGCTGTGATAGATTAGAGGTCAATAATAAATCAGTGCTTCAGTAAGGAATCATGGTTTCCTCCTCATGAGCAATTCAAACGTTGAATCTCCTAATTCCTGTGTTCGCGGTAGGATGCTTATAATCCCTCTGAGTTGATTATGAACACGTTCACATATATACAGATAAAATTGCCTTTAATTATCTTTATATGCTTGTGAAGACACCAACTATAGGTATCAGTTTACATGGTTATGGGTGCTAAGGATTATAAAAAATTGCTGTTTTCATATGGGAGACACAATGAGGCCATTAGTGGAATCTGAAGAAATAAAAGCAAGAGAGCTCATGGAATATATCTGTTCTGAGTCAGAACTGAGAACTGGAAACACCAAGGGCAGAATGACATGGATATCATAGTCACACAGTCTGGGACACAGCAGGAAAGCCCAACTCTGTTTTGCCTTTAAAAAGAAATTCTCCTTCTTAAAATATGTTATTTACTAAAAATGTGTGTGTATGTGGTTGTGTGTGTGTGTGTGTATGTGTGTGTGTGTGTGTGTGTGTGTGTGTGTACAAGCCATATTGCATTTATGGAGATCAAAGGACACCTTTATGGAGTCAATTTTCTTTTTTCACCTTCCATTCAGCCTTGAAAAATTTGGCTTATGTCATTATCCTAGGGAGGGTCATCCACTTATGATTCCATAAAAACTTCCTCTGGAAGCATCCTTATTGAAATACCCAGAAATGATTTAAAATTAGATGGCTAGGCATATCATAAGTCAGTCACATCAGCATATAGAATTAGTCATGGTGTGCAAGTCAATAAATTATGTTTATTCCTTTGATATTTCTTGTGTTGAGCACGTGAAATTGTGTTCTTTCACACTTTCATCCTTCTGTTTGACTCTCTTCTCTTTGTCTGTTAACAGTAACTCTTTTGCTATGGGATGTCTTTCTGTATGCTGTAAATATGTGTTGCTCTGATTGGTTGATAAATAAAATACTGATTGACCAGTAGCCAGACAGGAAGTATAGGCAGGGTAAGTAGATGAAGAGAATTCTGGGAAGAGGAAGGAACGAGTCAGGAGTTGCCAGCCAAACACAGAGGAAGCAAGATGACAAGGCAGAACTGAAAAAAGGTACCAAGCCACGTGGCTAAACATAGATAAGAATTATGGGTTAATTTAAGTGTAAGAGCTAGTCAGTAATAATCCTGAGCTAATGGCCAAGCAATTATAATTAATATAAGCTTCTGTGTGTTTACTTGAGGGACATGAGTAGGAGAGATTTGTCCTGACCACCAGCTGGCTGGAATCCAGGAAAACTTTCAACTACACTCTTTGGTGAACTTCTATCAGGCAGCATTAGCATGAAGCTTTCCTAATTCTCTTCTTTAAGACTTTGAATCTAGATTCCTTCCTCAGACACTTCATCTCATATGGGGAGAGATACTTAGCACCCCAACTTTCCTGAGAATGGTAAAGTAATGGTCACATTTACTTTCCATTTTATTTTACTTAAGATTTATTTTATTTTTAATTATTTGTATATGTGTGTGTATGTGTGTGTGCATGTGTGTGTGTATGTTTGTGTCTGTGTATGATAATGTGCAAGTATAAGTGCAGATGACCACACGGGTGTGAGCAGAAGGCCTTAGATTCCCTGGCGCTGGAGTTCTGATACACATGGGTGCTGGGAACAGAACTCTGCAAAAGCATCCTGTGCTCTCAGAGCACTGCATCGTCGTCTCTGCAGCCCTTCAGTTTACATCTCTGCATGGTGAGTGTAACAAAGGTGAATATGATGAACAACATTAGAAATCAATCTTCACACCCACATAGAAGTTTCCAGACACAACTGAAGGAAAGAAATGTGCAGAGGCTGAACATCCAATATGCATTCTTTCTTGGAACACTAACTTGCCAATTCCGGAGATTCAATTGAATGACAATCATTGAGAGTGTTTAACACAATAATCTTGAACTAGAGTCTGGAAACTACAGGAGATCAGATCAGCTTAACTCTCAAGTCCCCATCCATCCTGTCATTCAGTGCCTTTTTTCTCTTTCTATTTCATTGTAGAAGCACTCAGCCTTAAAACTGCAAAGAGGGTACTGAATGGGCCTGATAAATAGACGATTTTGGGTCTCTTGCATGGAGTTCATACAAGAATTTGAAGGAATTGTCATCTATCTGTTTTTCTGACTTGCATTCTTCCTTCCTTTCCAACATTCTGAATTGTCCAATTTTTTTCAAATATTAAAGCTGAAGAGAAACAAGAAATTGCTGTGGATGATTGATTGATAAATAAAATGCTGATTGGCCAGTAGCCAGGCAGGAAGTATAGGCGGGACAAAGAAAGAAGAGAAGTCTGTGAAGTGGAAGGCTGGGAGAAGGAGACGCTGCCAGCTGCCACGAGGAGAAGCATGATGTAAGATACCAGTAAGCCACGAGCCATGTGACAAGGTATAGATTTATAGAAATGGGTTAATTTAAGATATAAGAACAAATAGCAAGCAGCCTGCCACAGCCATACAGTTTATAAGTAATATAAGTCTCTGTGTGTTTACTTGGGGGATGCAAATGGGAGAGATTTGTCCTGACCATGGGCCAGGAAGGACCAGGAAAACTTCAGCTACAAATGGCACCCAATAGGTTAGCAAGAGTTTCCACCTAAAACCTGAAAAAAAAGATTCTAAAACGGAGCTAAAAACAGCTTCCTAGTTGTCTTTCTCAAGTTAGCGGCAGCTTGTGGGTTTGAGCTACTCTATGGCGGGTTCATGGCGAGCGGGCTTGACCTACGCTATGTTACACAGAGGTGTCTCTAAGCTGTGCACTATGCTGTGTGTTGGATATAGGTTTTGCTAGTTAAAAAAAAAAAAGAGGTTTCTGGACAACACACTGCTGGATGGTATCATAGAACCATTGCTTCCCAGAGTCTGTGGGAGCATGGTTCCCAGAGCTGCTGGTAAACGTACCACCACCATGTTGAAAAGCTGAGGTGGGCATAGCCAGCAGTCATAGCTGCCATTACAGTCTTAGGATGCTGCAGTTTAAAGCAATAGATTCACAATAAGACAGATTCAGATGGGATAAACCTCTAAGCAGTTTACAATGTATGTAAAAATGTACATAGGCTTGAAAGAGAGAAAAAATATGCAGTTATATATAGAAATAGATAGTTTTTTAAAAATAAAGTTTTTAAAGAGATAGTAAAGGTAGTATAAAAACCTTGTAAAGATGGATATTACACAGAGATTCTGGATTGTGTTGTCTTTGGGATTTTTAACTGTAAAAAGACATTTGATTATAAAAGCTGGTGAGTTAAGCCAATATGTATATTTTAATGATACCTTGACTTCAAAATTTGGATCTAAGGATATGTTGCTTTGGAAAGGAAGCTCTGCTTTTATTTCCACAGAAAGCAAGAGGCTGTGATTTATTCCAGATTAAGACACATCAGGTTTGACCTGCCAAGACCCCCCCTCCCCCGGAAAGGTCTCCAATGACAAGATGGCCCAGATGATCCAGAACACTTTCAAGGCAACTGGCTCAGACAATACACCCTTATGGACTACTCCATAATCCTAAAATTTTCTTTGTGTCTCCATAAGAATACAGCGCACTCATCCAGCAGAAAGTAGTATGAGAAATTATGCCCAAATTCCCAAATATACCAAGCTGGCTTTCGAGATGTAATTGACTTACTCCTTCTCTAAACCCAAGCATATTCCTCAAAGAAAAGGTTAAGAGATTCTTGTGTCCCATATCAGAATACCCCTATAGTGTGGGACAAAGAAAAACCAATATTTTTTATTTAAAGCAGCATGATTATAAAACCAATCTCTTTCTAAAGAAGAAAAGGGGATATGATATAGATATGGTAGGATGAAAGGGTAGATTAATGAACCTACTTTTAAAGAGCAACTTGTTTAAAATGTTTTACATTGCTATAGATTTTAGTTTACTGATACAAGTTTAAACTTAATTTTGTTATACTGTATATATATTTCTACTCTTGTATGAGGTATTATGTTTATGTAACTCATTCAGATTGTAATGGATAATTAAGAAATACAGATTAACAATTAGTCTTCTATGATAGTCAAACTTATAGTCATGTTAAGTTTTCTAGGTATGCATAGATATAATTAGGTAGGTAATCTTCAAACACTTCAAAGACCTATAGAAAATGGCGTTTAAAATGTTTTAAAAATTTAGACACTTTGGACAGTGAGACATGTCTGCTCCTGGCAGCACCAAATTACTTCAGAGAGGAGATGGGCACTGAAAACACTCCATGTGGAGTTTCTCTTCTTCTTGGCAAAAATAGCCATTTGGGCAAGAAGCCGTTTTTTGCCTGGATTGCTTGAAAAAAAATATATCGACTGGACATGTAGGACCCATAGGAAAGTGACCACTGAACTTTGCTTGCAAATGGTCCTTCACGTTCCTGCTTTGCAGAGGAAACTAGCAGACATTCTACAGGACACAGAGAAGTGACTGAGAGACTCTAGGCCTGTGGGCTGAAGATGCCCCAACTCTACAGAGGAACTTTGGATAACTGTCCAGGCTGCCAGCTGTCTCTGTCTACTTTCACAAGACTCTTGAAAGTTGCTTGCATCCTTCTAATGTTTGTCAGGTAATAGTATATCCTTTTGAGGTCTTTGATGTAGTTGAAGACTAGATAGTTATAATTTCCTTAGTTATAAGAGATAAGTTAAATATGAAACCTTAGACTCACAAATATAAGAAAGATAGGATATCTTCTTTAATTTTTCCAAATACAAATAGACTAGATATTATAGACTAGATATTGTAACTGTAATTCTTGCTTGATAATTGTTTTGTTATATGTAAAAAAATTTTACTATGTTAAACTTACTATGTTAAAAGTTTACTATGTTAAACTTTACTATGTTAAACATTCCTTTTGGAAAAAAAAGAAAAAGGGGAAGTGCTGTGGATGATTGATTGATAAATAAAACGCTGATCGGCCAGTAGCCAGGCAGGAAGTATAGGTGGGACAAGGAGAGAGGAGAAGTCTGGAAAGTGGAAGGCTAGAGGAGGAGACACCATCCTGCCATCCAGGGAGCAGCATGTAAAGGCAGCAGTTAAAGCCACAGAACACGTGGCAGCATATAGATTAACAGAAATGGGCTGAGTTTAAGTGTAAGAACTAGACAGTGGTAGGCCTGAGCTAATGGCCAAGTACTTTAATTAATATGAGCTTCTAAGTGATTACTTTATAAGCAGTTGTGGGGTCCATGGGGCTGGGCAGGACTGGAGAAAACTCTAGCTACAAGAAATGATTTGTGTTATTACAAAGAAAAGTTAGAAATCTAAACTATAGTGTCAGGGTTGATTGTTGATCATGATTATTGAATATAGCTGGTTGCGTTACATTCACATAGTATATGTGTATCTTACATGTATATATGTTTGAACTATATATACAGAGTATATGCATATATATTATCTTTCATGTGTATTTTTTGCATGTATGTTCATATACATGTATGTGTGGATATGTAGCTTATGTTCTAAAAAATGCATATATCAGGGCTGTGGATAACTAATGCATAGGAGAGCAAATGCCAAGTGTCACTTTACCTGTTTAAGTCCTTGTTCATCTCCCAGTTATGAAACAAACAAAAGACCAGTTTTTAGGTCAAGGTGCAGAGCTTCGCACCTCTAAGCCCAGCATTCTCTTGGGGGGCTGAAGCATAAGGAGTGCTACGGTTCTGAGACCACCTGGACTACTTACTAAGTGAGTTCAAGTCTGACTTGGGCTATAGAATGAGAGTTTATCTCCAAACAAAAGAGGCCGACAGACAGAACACAGTATGTGCAAGCACTGCTCAGATCTGCAGCCTCCGTTCTTTAGCTGCTCTATGTTGGCACTTCAAGCTCACACCAAGCTGCCCTAAGGGAAACAAAATCCCCTCTGATAGGTTCTGCTTCTCTTATAGGACTCAGAACCACTCCCAGGCTGACATTTTGAAGTGTTTTCTGTATTAAAGATGGTTCAAGGTGGGTTTTAATCAATCATCTTTATAACTCATGATCAATTAAATAAGGGAACATATTAATTACTTCTCTTGTTGACATGACATAATGCTTGACAGAGGCAATGGAAGGAAAGGAGGAAGAGAAGGAGTTCAGGGAGGGAGGTTGGGAGGAATAGTTTATCTTTTCAAGATGTAGGAGGTAGAGAGAGTTGAATGAGTTCTCCTTTTTAACCTAAGACCCCAGCTAATGGAATAATGAACCTCACATTTACAATTTACCCTATTCAGTTAATCCTCCTTGGAAACACCCTCACAGACATGTTGAGACATGAGTCTTTTAGGTGGGTTATAAATCGTGTCTACTTTACAGTATCAACCATTACAGGGAATAAAAGGGGACAGACAGTTTTTGTTCATGTGCAGTGAGCTACAGTGAGCTTTCCAGATGTGGTCAAGACTATACAGAAGCTGTACTTATCTTTATACTATTGTCTCTAACGTGACATAAGCTCATACATTAGGGTATTATTATTATTATTTAGAATGATAAGAATTCATTGGTTTCTAATAAAATAAAAATGAGATCTAGTCATTTTAGAAGCCTTCATTGGCTGAAACTGTCATTTGCAGTAACATGAATGGAACTAGAAGATAGTAAGCAACATTGCCAGAAATAGAATAGTGCTTCCTTGAGACTGAGCACAGTGGGAAGGAGGTGGGTGGGTCCGATCACTGTTGGGTACATGCATATGGAATACCACCATTTACACATACAATTAGTGCCCCATCCATTTTCCTTACATGTGCATGTGTGTTTCCTGTGTATGTTTGTTTGTACATGTGTGGGTGCATGTTGGGGAGGGCAGTATGCACATGTATGTGGAAGCCAGAGTCTGACATTGGGTGTTTCCTTGGAATGATATCTTTGTCATCTATTGAGGCAGGGTCTTTCACTGACCCCAGGACATATGGATTTAGCTTTTCTAGATAGCCAGCTGGGGGAATCTGCTGTCTCTGCCTCTGGATTGTTGGGATGACAGATGAGCTGCCATATCCACTCAGCCTTTCCAGGGGTTCTGGGAATCCAAACTCCAGTTCCATGGTTACACAAGTGCTCTTCACTCAGCCATTTCTCCAGCCCAGAAATTAATATTTTAATAAGCAAAAGGTCCCCCCCATCCTCTTCAAACCAATACCATCCATGGGCAATGATGATAAAGATAATCTTAGATAATTTCTTACTTTGTTTGCATCAACGGTTTTGTGAATTTTATTCTTCCCTTGTTGTTTCCATATAGAATTTTTTTCTGTCTATCTAACAGGTGTTATTATTTTCATTCATACCAAAGGCATAAACAACCACCAATCAGAGTTCTAGATTAATATGAGATATAATTTTAGCTTACTAAAGTTACAAAAACTGACCCTACGCTCAGAAAACAAATAAACAAGTTCCATTTTATTCCCGCAATTTTGACATTGGCAAATGAACAGTTTTTATTAGAAACATCTGGATAGGCTGATAAATTCAGGGTACTTGGATCCCTAGAATATTTTATGTAAGGAGTTCATTCCCTCTTTGAAGAACATACAAAATATAAATTTACTTATCAATCTGACATAATTAAATGTTTATGTCCTTCAAAATTCATGTTCTGAAGTCTAATTTTCATTGATGCATTAAAAAATGACTAGACCTTTGGGTAGTAATTAGGTCATGGGAGTAGAACCTTCTTGAATGGGATTAGCTGCCTCTTAGGAAGACAGAAGAGACTTGGGTGTGGTGGCACATATATGTAACCTTAACACCCAGGAGGCTGAGGCAGGGGGTTTCCAATTTCACAGTTAGTCTGGGTACTTAGTTAGACCCTCAGAAAGTAAGGAAGAAAAGGTTGAAGAGGAGGAGGAGGAAGACAGGGGGAAGAGAAGAAAAGGGAGGAATGAGAAGATAAGAAGGAGGAAAAGGGAGAGGAAGAGGAGGAAGAATAGAAGGAGGAAGAGTTGGAAGAAGAGGACATGATCATTCTCCAAGGAACAACGAGAAGACATCCCTCTGCAAGCCAGGCAGCCCCTCACCAGGAACTACAATTCCATCATCTGGGTCTCAGACTTCCAGCCTCTAGATCTCTGAGAGATCCCACTCAACCTATGGTCTCTCTGTTATGTCAGATAAAACTAAGAAAATGGTCTGTAGCCACACTTTGAGAGAGTCTGGCTAAGAGTACTAAAGTCATCTGGCATACAAAATAAAAATGAATACTGCTTTCAGAGCTAGGTATTCGAGATCTAAACAAGTATGAGTCACTTGGAAATGTTTCTCTTAATTGCAGATTATTCATCTGTGGAACATGATTAATAATATCCACAGCAAATAAAACACTGGCAGCTTTTATGTCATAAAAAGAAAGCTTTGGGTGCAAAGAAATTATGAAATATTAAGGGGCAAATAGCAAGTTGGTGGACCTTTTATAGTATGTAATATTATCAAATTTTGGTAATAAGTTAGAGGAATAACATCCCAATTAAATTAATGGTATTTAGTAATTAAAATATTCTTAAGTGTAAAAGTAGACAACTTATAATACACAAAATTCACTAACAAAAATCATGCTTGATGATCAGAACATATGTACTGAGACTCTTTCCTAGAAATGGAAAACTTCACTCATGTTACCTCAACAATATGGCTCCCTGAGCAAGACTTGAACAAGGATAACACCAGTTGACATGCTAACATGGAAAGGAGAGCCGTCATGGCCCTAGACAAAGAACAGGATACAACTAATGAACTCTGAGAGCAGGAGGAATAATCTTCCCCAGGGTTGAATCCCTCAAATTGGTAATCTAATACCAAGTAGTCAGTCCTGGATTCACATACATAAACAGATTGTACAGATTGTATTTACATATGTAACTGCAGCAATTAAAGAAAAAGAGGCCATGGATTTGATAGGGAGTAACGGGAATAATGGGAGGGGTAGGAAGGAGGAGTGTCAAGGGAAGAAATGATGTGATTTTTTTAAATTAAAATAAATAAATGAGTAAACACAGTTGGCCAAAAACCTACAAGACCATACAATACCATGAGTAATTACAGTGGCAAAATAAACCAGGACCTGAAATTTTCCACTGACCAATTAGCACAGCCGTGGAGAGGGACATACTGTGCTGCACAATCGAATACTCTGCATTGTGCTCATCATGCATGCTTTTAAGGAGTGGTAATCAAATGCAGAACAAGATGATGGGGTTGCTGCACTCATAGGCCTTATTTTCTCTGTGTGTGTGTGTGCATCTAGGGTTTAGGGGAGTCAAACAATGGATCTGCAATAGCTATACATTGAGCTAAGCACCATGAAGGGAATGAACAGAGGGCAGTAACAGGAAATAGATATAGCAGATGCTATCAACAGAGTGATCAGAAAAGACCACCCCGAGTAGAGGATAATTAAACTATATTTGGAAAGATAAGAAGTAGCTAGATAAGTTAAGGACCAAGAACCATGTTCAGAAACAGAAAATGACCAGCAGAAAAGCGACAGCAGTTGCCGGCAGGCTTGGGGCTTAGGAATTACAGGGATGCAGGGCACTGTGAAAACAGACAGGGTGGGAGGTGGCCAGGCTGTTCAAGTCTCTGTGGACCATGTGAGGGAGGTTCAATTTTACTCTTAATGAAATCCAAATAGATATGAATTCTCAGATGAATAAGAAATGAAATGTTTGCTGTGAATTCAGAATAATGAATAAATATTATCATTTAAGTAGTGCTACAAAATTTAAGCTGTATGTTGTCAAAATTGATTTAACACGTCAAATGGGTTCTGTTGAGAGTCCACTGCATTTGATGGTTGTATTCAACATGGGGCGTGACAGTGCAGACTATTTTTAGTTACACATACTTAACAGTAGGAACAGTATTCTCATCTTAGTGACTTTGACGATATTCTTTACTTATCTCTTATGAAGTATTACTTGGCTGGAAGCCACTGCTCTCTTACTGTGCCCCGTATATGTAGCAGTCAGAATAACTAACGTGTTACCACTTGCTATCAGGGAAAAACATACATGAAAAAATACCAACATTAGCCATCCTGGTTGTGTGGACTTCATGTGTGTGTGTGGGAATATTATCTAATAGAAGCATCTAATGATTCCCACAGAGGATTCTGGGGCCCTGACACTATGTCTCTGGTCCCCAGAGGGGAAGAACTGATTTAGGACAGCACTGCAGATTTCTTTCAGAACTTACGAGTATCAAAATCTTGTACTTGAAAATCTGATTTAAGGCTAACAAATTTCACATAAGCTTCCCATTTTAAAGGATGAATTCTCATAGTTTTTCTTATTTGTCTCTTCCCATTTAAGTCCCAAAGGCTCCTTTTTGTCCAAATGAAAGACAGATTTCAATCAAACAAATGCCAAGTCCCCATTTGGCTCTCTAAATCATTTTTCTGATTCTTTCACTTCAAACTGAAGTAAAATGCCAAGCCATTTCCATGTTTAAGAGGCATGACCTGTGGTTAGAATCCAGTGAAACGATGAGATGCAGTTTATACTCTAATGGATTTTAATTAATTTTTAATTAAATACAGAAAATGGGATGGTGGGGTAAAATGCAAAATTGTAGCCAGCTCGGAGAATGTGTGGCAGAGATTTGTGCTTTGTTACCCCTGTAGAATATGTTTGTGTCTGGACACACGTATAAACCAATCTGATGAAGTCCAACCCACTAAATATTTCATAGTTTGTATGAAGTATTGGCTTTTCATTTGTAGTGAATTGCAGATATTTTCTGGTTAGCTATTTGCCATTGTGCATAGAAAATTTATCATTTCTGACTTATCAATCAGAATGTTAGGAATGTGTGTAGACTTTTCTGAGCAGGAACAACACAAACTCATTGCATGAGTAGCCCCACCCACACATCCTATGCACATCCAATGAACACTTTTTCACAGATGAGGAGTCAAGACTTTTATCTGCTACAGTTGTTCCTCACAGGGATTCAGCCATCTTTCTCCTCAACATTTGTGCAGTTCTGTTACAGTCAATCACACAGCTACCAAACAGCGCTCTCTCGGCCCTGCAGCCACTTGGAGTTGGAAAGTGGCAGGTGATTCACTCTGGTCCTTGGATTTTCAGTAGAGATGTGTTGCGCAGCTCTGGAGAGGAATGTTCTACTTTTGGTTGAACCACAAGAAATCACTTCAATCCCAGCCAAAACTTGGGGAGAATTTCCTTTCTCTCTGTCATAGTAACTGTTGGGATTTGAGATGATGTGGAGATGGAAAAAGATCTCAGATCATCCTATGAGCACAACATATGATAAGAATATAAACCTATGTTGCATCTAGCCTCCGAAACTGAGGCTTGTTTGTTTCTCTGATATCACCCGGCTCTTCTCTCTGATGCTACAAACAGCATTCTCTACTAGGTGCTGGATACCTCTGTGAACAGGACTGGAAATCACCACTGACTACATGTAGACTCTATTTCAGGGAAAATGTTGAGATCATATACTGAATAAAATACATACAGGTTTTTATTTTTATGGTTTTCTGATAAAAAAAAAAGTGCCCAGTGGATGATACTCATCTGTCCTATCGAGTTCTGTTGAACAAGTAACAGAAACCTTGAGTTAATGAAAATGTGAAAGTGCCCTGACCCAGAGATGAGCTGGATGTGATGAGGACCCGTAATCATGTGAGGTGTCCAGTTCATCTAAGAGGAATAGAAACAGTATCCTTGTCAGAAAATGGCTTTGAGGGTAGAAGTTAACTCTAAGTAGATGGCAGCTGAGGCGGGCAGAGCACACTGCAGGCAAAGGGACCAGCTACCCTCTCATGTAAACACAGGGTCCTGAGGGAGAATGTCAGCCATGCAGATGCTGGGTGGGAGCAAGAGGCCAGTGGTGCCAGCAGGAGGTCAGATCAGGCAAGGCACAGCAACAAGAGAGTTTAGCATTAACCTGGGAAGATGGAAATGTTATTTGAAGAGCTTCAAAGTTATACTCAGGTTGCTGTGAGGGAGACAGACTGTGGAGTCTATAAAAGAGGAAGCCCACGAAGATTATTGCTTCAGCTTCCTGCTGCTTCTAAGTCAGCATCAAGTACAGTGACTGGGGGCTTAACAATTTGTCTCAACTTTCCTACTAAAAATAGACTCTGAATTATTCCAGGGGAGAATGTGCTGTCTGAACTCTTCCCTCCTTCGGAAGAAATAGTATAAAGACCATGCACACAGAATGGCTACAACTCATTGTCATTTCTTACGGGAACTCTCTTGAGTTGCCTCCCGAAACTCAGAGGGAAAAAAGGTGTTTTTTTAACTTGATGCTAAAAATAGATTGACCTCTGGCAAGAAACCTTCCTTTTCTATTGTATAAATAAAAACAGGGATTGATCACTCTTCTTTTCTCTCGTGGCTGCTGAAAGTTTTAGGACAGCTCTAAGTTCCATTTGAAGGACCCACACAGGACAGCCAGTGCACTTAGATGAGTGTGTCTCCAGAGTCGTTTCTGTTGTGGTTTTAGTCTCTTGCACTTCTCATTTAAGCTATCCTCCCAAGTTTATGCATTTGTGTTGTGTTATCTCGTGGGTCTGTTCCTAAGTGTGGAATCAGCCAACATCTCTAACACTTCTTCCCTTTAAGCTGCTCAGTAATCACTTTGATGCTGAAGCAACACACTTTCCAGAGATGAACCTTTAAAAAATTAGATACAGAAACCATGTAATCTTCATGTATTTAAAAAAAAAAAATCACTCACTGGTTCCTTCGTATGTGTTAGGTACTGGAAGGACCATGGCAAGGAAAAGCCAAGGTGGCCCCAGCCTTGAGGAGCTGGTAGATAAGTAAAACAATACATGGATCTCTGAGAAACCCTTGAATAGGCCATGCTACTTGGGATCTCCAGCTCTAGTGTCTGCCCTGTCTCTTCCTTGACTTCTATGTGCTTCATTTTCCTTGTGTATGAGGTGCCAACACTTCTAGCATCTGCTTCAGAGGGTCGCTGTGTTTAATGAATTGATATGGACAAAGCTCATAACTGTGCCTGATAGAGCAATTTTATTTTTATAAATTGTTTTTGCTGTAAAAGAGAATTTGTCCTGAAGCAGTACCCCAAGTACTCATGTTGAACTACTAACAAGAACTCAAGAGACTTATTTTCTTATTTGGTGCTAAATGAAATTATGTATACTACTTAGAGATTCTTGAGTGAGAAGTTATCTTGGAATTCACCTAAGGCAAATTCCAAATGGATTTTTAGTGTTATACAATCTCTCTTTTTCCTTCCTTCCTTCCTTCCTTCTTTCCTTCCTTCCTTCCTTCTTTCTTCCCTCCCTCCCCCTCCCTCCCTTCCATCCTTTTTTTCTTCTTCCTTTTCCTCTTCTCCTCTTCCTCCTCCTCTTCTTCATTATCATCATCCTCTTCTCTTCCTCATCATCATTATGAGCCTGTGCATGCTACAGCCTGAATCAGGAGGTCAGAAGGACAACATTGTGGAGTTGGGTTTCTCCCTTCACCTTTACATGGGTTCCAGAGATCAAACCTGGGTCAGAAGGCTTATATCATTGAACAGCATGCACTCACTAACTGAGTGATTTTTCCAGCTCCTCTTCCTTCCTTCTTTTCTTTTTTGTTTTTGTTTACATGTTTTAGATAAGATCTCATGTAGTACACACTTGTTTTGAACTCTTGACCTCCTGTCTCCATCTCCCAAGTATTAGAATTGCAGGCATAAGCAACTATGCCTGCACCAGGGTTAATACAATTTGTATAAGGGAAAATAAACCTTAACAAAACTAAAAATTCTGGTTTCCATCCTGAATGAATGCACTGTGTGGCATTGTTTAAGTTGCCTATCCTATACCTTTAGCTGTTGATCTGACCGAAGCCTAGAGTCGCTGGGAAGAGGGAACCTCAACTGAAGAATTGTCCAGATCACATTTGGCTGTGGCCATTTCTGTGAGGTATGTCCTTAACTGATAATTGGTGTAGAATGGCCCAGCACCCTAGGGACATGTGGGACATGTGGTCCTGGGTTATATAAGAAAACAGCTGAGCAAGCTGTGGGGAGCAACCCAGTGGGCAGAGACTCCATGATTTCTGCTTCAGTTCTTGCCTCCAGTTTCCTGCCTTTCGTCCCTGCCCTGGCTTTCCCTAATGATAGACTACAACCATAAGCTGAAACCAATCCTTTCTCCCCAGTTGTCTTTGGTTGGAATGTTTTAGCACAACACCAGAAAGAAAATTAGAACAATATCTGAGGCACATTAACTCCTAGCTTCAACATGACTATTTTCATGTTTAAAATACTAGAAATATTTGTAATAGAAAATGCAGACTATCAGTCCATGACTATTTGTTGAGGTTCTATTTTGAATGAGGCACATCATTTACAAAGGTTTATGTAAAGCGATACACTCATCTATTGTTGGAATGAACCAGATAGTCTAAGGATTTAAGGAAATATACTAAGTGCCTTTTTCAGCAGGCATGAAATTATTTCAATTTCATTTCAGTCTCATAACAGTATGGGATGGGTTCCTATAGTAAGGGTGAAACACAAAGAAACAAGCTTCAGAGGCATCTTTTTTGAAAACATACAGTGATAGCTTCTATATAGACAGTAGGCTCAACACTGAAAAAAATCTCTCTTCATTTTCTCCCTTGTACCTAACAAATCAAAGGTCTAAGTAATAAGAGGAAATGAAAATGTTCATGGGAATTACAGAGTGGCAAACCCTCCACTATTTTAAAACATTGTCTCCCCATTGTATTATGAGACGTTTAAACAATGCTGTGCTTCTGTGAACAACTAATTTCCTTTAACATGGCAAATAGCCTATTCATATGTTACTGATGATGTTGTTAGTATTTAAAGTGGCTCATCATTCACTTGAATCAGTCATCATGGCCACTTTAGTTTTTTCCCTTTTCATCTACATGTTTCTGTTTGGGTATTAAGTATTTCCAGGGGCTCATGTGTGTTAATGCTTGATTCCCAGCTGGAAGAACTAAAATGTATGAGGTAGATCCTGACTGGAGGAAGCAGGTCTCTGAGCGTGTGCCTTCCAAGCACTGTATCTTACCTTGACCCTTCCTGCTATACTCACTACTTCCTGTCCACCGTGAGAGGAGCTGTCTTGTTTCATGGATGGTCTGAGTTCTACAGTTCCTTCCCACCAGATTTATGCTGCCATAATGTCCTACCCAAGCACACGAGAACTGTATTAGTTACATTTCAGTTGCTGTGATAAAATATCACAACCCAAAGAAACTAATGGAGGAAAGAGTTTATTTTGGCATGTGGATCTATAGGGACAAGATGCTATTATGGTAGGGAGGCATGGCCGCAAACATCAGGCATGGAGGCAGGAGTTGGAAGCTGAGAGACCACATGCTGAGTTGTAAACATGGAACAGACAGAGTGATCTGGAAGTGGGGTGTCACTATAAACTCTAAAAGCCGGCAAGTATTTCCTCCAGCAAGGCTGTACTCCTTCCCAAAGATCACTCCCTGTGTCTATGGGGGTCATTCTCAACCAGAAAACCATAGGATCCAAGCAACTGTAGACTAAACCATCTGAAACTGTGAGATAAGATAAATCATTCCTCCTTTGAGTCATTTCTCTCAGGCATTTAGTCATGGCCACACAGAAGTAACTAATACAATATATTTACCTCCATATTAAAGGTGGGAGCAGTCTAAGTTGGGTGTACCAGCTACCCACTGTTGGTCTGAGGCCTCATGTCTTGTGGATATTGACTTTAACTTGGAGTGTGCTCTTTTTAACCTTCACTTTGGGATAACTAATAATATTTGGGATTAATGGAAGGAAGGGAAAATCGATTACTGTAATGATCTATATGTCTAATTTCCCTAAGTCCTTAGAGAGTTTAAGGTTATTTAAGATTCATTTTATGTGTATGTATGTGTGTTTATGTGTGCATGTGTGTGTGCATGTGTGCATGTTTATGTGTGCACATGCCACATGAGGTCAGAAGAGGGCATTAGATCCCCCTGTAAGTGCTGGAGCTAATAGATAGTGAGGTACCCAGTATGGGTGCTGGGACTGAATCCTGCTCCACTGAAACAGTAGAAAGGACTTTTAACCACAGAGCCATCATCTCTCATGTCTAAAGCTCAAGGTTTTAAACAGGGATGTTTGTGGCTGGTGTTGTATTGGTTAACTAGTACCCAGAACTCCATTTGTACATTTATCTGCATCTTCTCCCCACCCACCACCACACAGAACTTGATAGGATGCAATATCTCCAAAGACTAGAACTTTCACTATTATGTTCTTGGTCCCCACAATAGCCGATATCATGGAGATGCTTGATAAAGATAAGTTGGTTGGAAGGTGGGTGGATGGATAAATGAGCAGGTCAGAACCAAAGCTACAAAACCTATTCTCTGAGAACTGAGGGATGAGTATTGATATCTTAGTCCTCATTTAATCAAAGTGGAAGCAAGCTTTTAAGATGACCATATAGCCATTTTGAAGAATGGTGCTTATCAGTGGTGATTCAAAACAAACTTAATGAGGCACATTAAGTTCCCTTGCCTTTTTTAGATCATGGCAGGACTTTTTAATCAAACATAAGGTTCATATCCTAAGTCTTATTGTCTTTAAAATGTGAATAATGCGTTAATTGTTCAAGGTTGATGCAAGGAGTCAGCATGAAGATAATTTCATAATTCCTGGCACATAGCTTTCAAGCCTTTTGTACAACTATAATATGATAAAAATACAAATTCTATTCATTGCTTAGATCTCATTGGCTAAGGAAAATAAATCTAAATAGGAAAAAACTTTTTATTTAAAACATTTAATGACAGACCAGTAGCTAATATCATATTGTTTTAGGATATCAGAGGACCTTTCTATTAAGGACAAATATTGAATGGCCTGGGAAATTAGTGATGCATTATAATCAAAGAAAAATAACATCTGATAATTTCTGCTCTTGGGTACCCCAAAACCGATGAAGCTACCTGAGGCCAATGTCGTCACCTTAGCAGTTACATTCTACCAGCTCTAACACAATATAGAAATTAAGGCTCCTTACACCTATCAGTATAGTGACTTCTAACTTCGGCTACAACAATGGTGTATGCAGCCCAAAGTGACCAAATGGTCATCGTGGCTTCAGGTTAAAGTATGTAGCTCAGATAGACATGTGACCCCCCTGCCCCACAGCCTCTTGAGTGCTGAGATCGTAGGAGTGCACCACCATGTCTGGCCTTTTGGAGGCTTTCACTGAAACAGGAAGTGAAGTGAAGGATAAATCCAAGCTTCCGGTCATCTCTTGGACTCGGGTAAGTCACTGGCTGTGCTGTGAAAACAGTCAATGTTAATGGGAATATTAGTCAGCAGGGCAAGAGTGAAGTCCTGTGACAGTGAAATGGAAGGTCCCCCAGAATCTGTGTGGCACTGAAAGACTGGATTTAAGGTGAAATTGATAAAACATAAGGATGAAATTGATAAACAAGCTGGGGCAATAGATGATCTTATCATATTAAACAGATAAAAGCAACTGACCGTGACAGCAAATTTGGGGAACATGTGTAGATAAAATCTATTAATTAAGCTGAGCCCCGGGACTGAAAAAGAAGTGAAAAGTTATGTTAATGATCATCCTCCATGTTTCTGTTCAATGTGCCATTCACTCTGAGCATCCCTGTTACCTGGCTATTTAGAGATTCCCTATAGGGTAAAATAAGGTGCAAAAATAAGGTGTTTTTCTTTTTTTCCTTTCATGAATCAGTGAAGAAAAAAGAAGAAACTAGTAACAGTAGGTGTTTTCTAGAATGGAGAAATTAATCACCAGCTACTGAAAAGAAAAAGGGAGATTTTCTGGTGAGGAAGGTCAAGAGCTGTGCCAACCTATGGGAATAAGGATATGTAGTTAGTGGACAGTTTAAGACTATGTCTTTTTAGCAGATTGATAGTATCTGATTCTCCCTTAGAGCCTATGACCTACCTAGCCATGGTTTGGGGACCAATCAACAGTGCCAAGCCTGAGATCTGTCTAGTGAAGTGGACCTTCTATCCAATCATAAAGCAGCTGGTTACTCCCAAGACATTTGCGCCGCTGCCACACCAATGTACAGATCTTGCCACGTTCATTATTGCGGCTCACAGAGCTCACAGCTGAGTAGGAAGCACCAATAGCTTATGTAGAAACTTCTGATCCTTCCAGGTCAGTACCAGCTTGAAGTCTCCAGGTCCTACGGCTCAAGCATCTATTGTATTCAGCAATAGGAACAAAAATTTTATTTTGGACCTTATTAAACAATGAAACCAAACCCAACAGACATAATGTGGTATTGAATTTGAAAATCTCCCAGCCAAAGACAACAACAGTTTCATGTGATAAAATTATTTTAAGGAGCTTTTCTACTAACACAAATGCACTAACTTGGGGAAAAAATGGTACTCTGCTCCTTGGAAGTTAATCACAGAGAACACTTTAGAATAACACATTAACACCGCCACTAAATTTACATCAAAATTGGATATGCTGTTATCTGGCCCATTGAGGAGATGCGTGGTGTGTCTACTAATCACTGCTTCACACTGAATATTAATCCATGAACTCTTTCCAATTAAAGGTCTATTCATTCCAGACACGGGCATCTTATCATTTTAGGTACATCATTGTTCCCTTGACATTTGGTAATGGTGGGGCCCTATGCCGATTAACAAAGAACTTTCAAATCTTAAAACTTCTGAACAATTTAAAACATGGAAAGAGAAAAACCTTCATATGCTTTTAGTTAGGAAACCAAGGTTTTATAATAAAACTGCAAGTGAGTGGCTAACTCTTCTATATTATTTTAAAGGAGTATGTGAAATTTATATGCAATATTTACTCTTGAATTTATGTAATTTTTCTTTGAGTGTTTTAACATGTAAAACATTCCTGGGTAATCTATATATTTTGTTCTAACAGAATAGACATTAATCATGCTTTCACTAGGAAAACAAACCCACATACTGCTTTTGACAGTAAAATAATTTCTGCTTTCAAAGAAAAATAATCCACTGTCTCTTTTAGTATCCCCAAGGGCCTTCTTTACTGGTCTGGCTGTGTGCTGTTCTGGAGCACACATTGTTTACAGTTAAGTAGGTCCCTTTTTGCCTTTCTACAGAACATCACTGTTCACAGAAATCGCCCTGTGAGATCAGGATAATTAGCCTTGAGATGCTCGGCTGCAGTCAGTGGACACCAAGAAGAATCCTATCAATTCTGCATCACAGAAAGAACTATTCCAAGGCTGGCATCACCAGAAAGATACACTTTGGAGTTTAACACCTGGTACTTAGGGGCTCTTGTGTAATAAAATATTCATGAGACTGCATTGGGTCTCTCATTATTTCTGCATTATTTCTCTTCTATGACTGGCCTTTCAGTCAGTTGTTAGTTCATTCACTCTTTTAGCAGTCACACGTACTACCACACTATGATCTGACATGGATCCACATAGGTGGCATGGGACTCACAAGGAGGATCCATGTTCCACTGAGAGACACAAAACATGAGTAGGATACTAAGAATGTAGAAAGGGGAAAGCATTTTACCTCCTGAGGGTGTCAAAAGCCACCTCTGTAGCTTCCAATGTGGTGATACTGTGTTCCCCAAAATATTGTGCACCCTAATACATTTATCTGGGGTCAGAGAACAGAACAGCCACTAGATATAGAGGCCAGAAAATGGTGGCACACACACCTTTAATCCTATCACTTAAGAGGCAGAGGTCCATCTGGATCTCTGTGAGTTTAAAGCCACACTGGAAACAGCCAGGCATGGTGACACACGCCTTTAATTCCAGGAAGTGATGGCAGAAAGCAGAAAGGTATTTAAGGCGTGAGGATGAGGAACTAGAGCTGGTTAAGCTTTTAGGCTTTTGAGCACACAGTTCAGCTGAGAGGCATCCCGTCTGAGGAAACAGGATCAGCTGAGAAATTGGCAAGGTGAGGTGGCTGTGGCTTGTTCTGCTTCTCTGATCTTCCAGCATTCACCCCAATACCTAGCTCCAGGTTTCTCTTATGAATAAGTCCTTCTAACAATTCATGCTACATTCCACCTTGAGGTCACATAAAGCCCATGTGCTTGGCCTTGGTCACAAGCCTATGGTCCCATTAAGGAGTAGGGTGGGAATAATGGAGGGAGTGTAGGTCACTGGGGTGATCCCTTAAGACCCCAGCACTATTTTCTTTGAGATCTGGTCATCTTGCCCCACTAAAGCTTCGGAAACCGCACGCCAAGGTAAACCTTTGCTCCTTATCAGCTGATTGCCAGTGGGGTTTCGTTACAGCAGCATGGGGTATAAGCACCGAAGCTTCACTGAGGAGCTAAGATGTGAAGAGAACAGGATCTTGAGAACCTCCTATAGACTAATAGACTGTGAGAGGAAAGACACTGGGTTCTTGGTCAGCTAAGCATGTCCAAGCAACCAGTTCCAAGGCTAAGGACAATGATCTGTCCCTACCTCCTCTCCTGTCAGCCACTCCTCTTTTCTGAAACACTATTGAGTTTGGAATTTTTGCTTGGGGCTAAATATTTTTTCTTTTACAGGAGAAGAAAAAAGACTGAATTTGTTTGGGGGGTAATGTTAATTGGTCATAATAAATTATTGCTGATCATGGGTTTAGGAAGATTCTGAACCACCAGCAAGAGAATCTGGACTGTGCTATGTAAGCAGCGAAGGTCTAGGGAGGTGTGGGAGTGGTGACTGCCTGGGATGCCTGGGCTGGCCTTGGGAGGAGCTCATGCCTGGGATGGTTTTCCCTCAGTTGCACCAATGGACTCATTCAGAATTGGAGTAGATGTGCTGTTGGAGTGAACACACAGTGGTTCTCATTGAGATGAATCCCTCTGAATAAGTCTGCTCTGCTCTGTGATTTGAAAAGTTTTCAGGCTAGTCTCTAGTCTGGATCATTGAGGGATCCAAGTCAGATGTCACTAATAAGTCAAAATAAGCCACCAACCAGAAAGGCATGGCTACATCTGCAAGTCAGTTCTGGAGAAGTAATATGTCACCTAGGTGATTGCCTACCAGAAGCAGCGTGAGGTGGCAGAGGGAAAAGCAAGTGTCGGGTGACTTGCTTGTCACAGTGAAGGGTGAGCTTCGATATCATAACCTTATCACACACAGACATGACCTACACCCCTAAAAATACTGTCGTATCTTGAGACATACTCTTGGAATTGCTAGAGTAAGTGGTGAAGTACCTAGGTACAGACATCCTTTAATTATAGTGCATCTTCAACTGGAAATGTGTCCTATAGAGACTGTTATGTGAGCCTGCCTATCTGTGACCTTTTGACACATGACATGGAAAGTCCAAAGCACAGAGTGATATTCTCCTGTACCACGATATATATAGATATAGTTACAAGTAAATTTTGGGTTATATTATTGATGTTGGAGATGGAGACATAGTATGCACTAAAAAACCGGGTTGAATGTTTGGCATGTATTTTATTCATTTTAATTTTATAATCATTTTAAAACAGTAAGTTCAAAGTAATAACTATTGGGGTTGTTACTAATATTATTGTGTATATGCAATAATATCTGCTCTGTTTCAAGACTAACTTCTGAGTCAGGAATGGTGGCATGTGCCTGGAACCTGGCACTCAGGAGACTGACGCAGAAGCATGAAGAGTCTGGAGCCAGCCTGGGCTACATAGTGAGGCTCTGTTTTTAACAAAAAAAAGGGGGAAAGACTTCCTGTGTGGACTAGCTAGATATAATTGGACCTTCTCACTCTTTCTCGGCAAGCTTCTATGTGTATCGCATCTTTTGTGATTTATTTGGTCCTACTTAATAACGTTGCCACTCAAGTATATCCTATTAGTTTACGGCCCCTTAATTGTCATTCTTATTTTGTATGTGTTTTTCAAGATCAAATGGCTATTTTATTTTTTTTAATAATCTTTTTTTTTTTTTTTAATCTTTCACTTCACAATACTGTGTCTATTTCAACTTCGTATCTGATCCAAGTCCTTCTTCATCTGGTCATGTTGTTTGCTGGTCCCTTAGAATGCATCTCCCAGCGGTCTGTGGCTTTTCCCGTGCTCACTTACTGTGCTTTACAACTGCACAGTGTGTGCTTTCTGACTCTTCCCTGCGTCTTTGCTGATTTCCTTATTTCATGATGCGTAAATGCTGTGCTTTCCTCTAACTCTTTAACAGGACCACATTAAAAACAGATTAAAGTTTTTGTGAGTCTATTTACACCATCCTATATAGGAGCCACAGTTTTTTTGTTGTTGTTGTTGAAAACTGAACCTTTCAGGCTGGAGATCCCTTTCCCTAAAAGGTTTGGCTGTTGATTTTTGTCATTGCTGGCTGCTCTGGAACTAGAAACTAAAAAGTCAGGAATTCCTGTTGAGGGCAGGCACTGAAGGTGCTGTTCAATTAGCTCAGTGGTTAGCTAATAACTGGCCCATGGGACAATTTTAATTTTAGTTTTGTCTTGTTTTTAGTTCAGTTCGGTTTTTTATTATTATTTATTTGTTTTTGTTTATTCATTTATTTATTTAGGCAGAGTTTCATGTGGTCCAGCATGTCATTTTTTTAAAGCTCAGTCTCCTGTTGCTGTGATAAAACATCTCAATGAAAGAAATTTTGAGATAGGAAGGATTTATTCACTTTAAAATTCCAAATTACAGCCCCTCACTTCAGAGAAGTCAAGACAGGAACTTGAAGCAGTCATATCCACAATCAAGAGCAAGGAGAGAGCCAATGCACACATGCCTGGTGTTCATCTTATCCTTGTAGCTTATACAATGCAAGACCCAAAACCAGGGAATGGTGCCACCCACAGTGGGCTGAGTCTTCTCACATTAACTAACTAATCAAAATGATCCACTACAGACCAACCTGGTCTAGATAATACTCTTTAAGACTCCCTTCCCAAGTGATTCTAAACTACATCAAACTTTAACCATTGCAGACCTTATCTCATTATAGAGCTCAGTGTGATATTCTGGTCTGTCTTTCCTCCATCTCCCTACTGCTGGAAGTACAGGAATTTGCCACCAATCACAGTTGTATTTGGCGCTAGGGGTCTCACTAGGACTGAGTGCATGTGGGCACCTAGTCTACTGATGAAGCTACATCTCCAGCCCAGAGGTTTTCTTAAGCATCTTGGACAAACCCTTCCACCTTTGTCAGTGAGTTTGTATTGGCATAGACTTTCAACAGCTGACACTGTTGCCTTTGCCTTCATTTTCTCCTATAATAGGACCTCAAGACTGGTGAGAAATGAGAGACTGGGGCATTATTTGGTCTTTTCCAGGCTCACACACACAACCCTGTTAGTATGAGTGGCCTTTAAATCCCTAACCATCTGTCAAAACCTTTCAAAGACTCACTTTGATTGACATATCATTAACAGCATCTTCATTTTGTTCCGATTCAGGTTCTTCTTAATCAAACAATACTTAAATGGCATTTAATCATCTGTGATGTTAAGACATTTATTGCTGATTGTTTTCAACAAATGCCTTGAGACAGGGCCTTTGAGCTGTCAATCCAGTCAGTGATAATGCCCCATTCCCTCAACTTTTGAATGTTAAACATCTCTCTCTCTCTAAAAATCTAGAACAGTCTGATTAGAATGGGTTGAGGTGAGGATTTAAACAATGCTCCTGAAATCAGAGAAAGGTGAGTCTTTCCGTTCCCACCATTTCCGTTCCCGCGATTTGCCTCTCCAGAAGACTCTTCAGAAAGAAACCACATAGAAACAGCTAGTGAAGATTCATTCTTAGGGACCTCAACTGAGGTACCCATCTCAGCTCCCAAATTGCCCTTTTGCAGTCCTTTTGTGTGCTTCTCATAGGACAATCCATTATCAGCACTCTGGCATTAACGGTCTAAGACAGCAGAGCCTATCTTCAACTTCATGACTCCATAATTATGTTGGTTTCTATGTAACTCCAGTGCTCACTTTAAATTAGCATTTTAGATATGTATCTGACTATGATAACAGCATCTCACAGATAGGTGCAGTAATTACTTCTACTTTAATTTTTCCATGTATTTTAACTAGATTCCATGTAAAACATCTGGAGGCACTAATTACTGCCTGTCCTATAAACTTACACTCCAATTTGCCCTTGTGACAGTCATGTCATTAACTGACTCAGAACCAACTTCTAATTAATCAGTTGACAAATATAGATGGTCCACCTGCCGGCACCAGCACCAGTTTAGTCTGACTCCAGCACACAATAAGCTCCTACGAACCATGGCCCCGGAACATCCCCGGAGCTGAGGAGGACGGTCTCATTCCTGAGCTAAATTACAGAGGAAAGCTAAGTAGTACTGTCATAGCCAGTGTCAGTATCTCCTAGAGTATTGCCAGGGGAGGATTCAGTACAGGAGCATGTAGGGAGTGTCCTGTACGCCTTTCTCATCTGCCCCTCTCAGCCCCGAATGGCTAATTAATGGAGGGAGTCCTGGCATGCTATTGCACTATCAGGCACTTAGAGTTTCTTGACTGCTTTGGCTGCATTCCAATCTGTGTAATTACCTTGTCCTCCCTTGCAAAGAAAAAATACAATCTCACCAAATCTTGGTGTTTCTAATTAAAGTTACTCTTTAACTCCCCTCTTGAGAAAAACATGAAATGACCAAATCCCATATCCACAGCCACACTGTAGCTGCCATCAAACCAGAGGCCTGGGCTTTAGAAACAGGTGAGAGTTTACTGGTTGGTTCTTTAATATGCATTAGTGTCTTCTTGATAAAAGACACACCCCGGAACTAGAGATTGACGGGTAATACACAAATGTTTTCTGTTGATGATAGTACACAGAGAAGTGTTTTCTAATTATTCTCCTTACCCGCCAAGATTCATGTGAATTGGGAAACACCTATCACAGATTTTAAGTTGAAGGCCTGTATGCTATAAGTCATGAGTAAAAGTGTGTGTGTTTGTAGCTGGAGTTTTCTCCAGTCCCGCCCGGGGCCCTCAGCTCCTCAGACCCAAATAAACACACTAATGGCTCAGGCTTCACACACACACACACACACACACACACACACGCACACGCACACGCACACGCACACGCACGCACTATGGGCAGTGACCTTCTAAGGATCCTGGATTGATAGTTAATGAACAGAATTATCTTTTCGAAGAGCTCAAAATTTAGGGAAATTGAAAATTGCCTTTAAAGAGCTAGGTGTACTGGTTCATGAGTGATACCAGCTTTTGGAAGATGGAGGCAGGGGGATCAGGAATACAAGGTCATTCTCTACACCCAGAGAGTTTGGTATAGGTTACAAGAAACCCTGTCTCAAACAAACAAATGCTTTAAAGGACAGTTTTAATTTGTAAAATATACAAATGTATGTATACACTGAATAGCCACGAAAACACAGACACAGACACACACAGACACACACACACACACATACACACACACACACACACACACACACACACACACAGAGTCAGTTGGCAAATACACTCAGTAATCAACTTTAAAATGTGAGGTTGACAATTTGCTGCTTATTTAGCTTGAAGAGATTTTTGACGGCTAGAAAGTATTATACATGTTACAATGTATTCTTCTCCAAATTGCAAATACACTTTCTCATTTAACAAAATATGGAAAAACCACATTCTTGTCAATTACGAAATGTTTTTATTTAGTGATGTCATTGTTTGATATGACAGAGTGCTGATGGCTTGGTCCCCGTTGGTGGTACTGCTTTGGAAAGTGGTTGAACTTTAAGAGATGAGACCCAGCACTGGGCTGAAGAAACTGGAGGCTGACATTTGAAGATTCTTATCTTGTCCTTGTCCCCTTCCCCATGTTCCTCTCTCCCTTTCTGTTTGCTGGCCACCATAAGGTGAACAATTTTGCTTTTCAGTGACTTTCCACCATGGAGCTCTGCTTCATCACAGGCCTAAAAGCTGTAGAGCTTGCGCTGGGGGGGGGGGGGGGAGTAGGAAAAAACAGTGTCATCTTGATGTGACAAGACCTTTGCACTCGCTAACACACAGCAGCACTGGTGTGGTTCATGTGGTTCGCTGCATCAGCCCTGTAGGAGTTCAAACCATCCCAGCATGAATGACAGGAAGGGACACTTGAGCACCCTAACTGAAGACCATTTTCTGTCTTTTGGAGGAAGGGAGTCCCTTTCCTTTGGGGGTGTAGTTCCTGATAGTTTAACCATACTCCAGTTGATAGTTGTAAACCCATGAATATATAGGCTGTACATAGTGGGCTCAGTAGGTCATTAAAAAAAAAGAAAGAAAGGGGCATTAATTTAGTAAGGGAACATGGGGTAGATACGGAAAGAGTTGGAGCAGAGACTGGGGAGTGAACATGACAGAAATCTTCAAAGAATATATGTATGTATGTAAGTGTGTGTGTGTGTGTGTGTGTGTGTGTGTGTGTTTAGGCGTGGCACCAGTCAAACCATGAACTGAAACCAAACAGAATGAATCTTCTCTCTTAACTGTTTGTCTCCCTTATTTTCCACAATAATGGGAAAACTAACGCAGATGAAGCTCTCTCCAGATTGTAACAGGTATTTTAGTATAGCGGGTCTATTTTTTTCAGTTGATATGTTGTCATGGGACTTCCACGTTGCTGTATACTTTGGGAAGCCTTGTTAT
The DNA here is from genome assembly GCF_004664715.2 of Peromyscus leucopus. NCBI lineage: Eukaryota > Metazoa > Chordata > Mammalia > Rodentia > Cricetidae > Peromyscus > Peromyscus leucopus. Next base: position 136,288,805 of record NC_051065.1, read on the forward strand.
CCCTGGCTTCGAGAAATGACTATGTCACAATTCACTATCTCTGTGAAATGTCATTCTAAAATCTCAAGAAAAGATGAATCAGTTTTTGTAGAAAATTAGATGGAGCAGCAGTCACCTGAGGTATCTCTGTGCTTCACTGGGCTATGACCTAATCTCCGAAGGATACCACTTGGAAATATCTCAATGAACAAAACCAAACCACATTTGCATGCCTTACTTGGTGTTTACCACCAAAGCATTGTGGCTTTTACTTTGAAAATAAGCAAGGCTATCTCATTAATAAGTTTCATTCTGTAGTGCCTTGGGTATTGTAAAATTACCAAAGTCAGTCTTTAGACTTAGGTCAATGTAGTCTGATGTACATCAATTGGCCAGGAGCTACTTAAAGGTAGGAACTGTGTATGTTAATAACTAGGGTCCAAACTTTGATGAGTTACATTCTAGAGTCAACTGACCTTTTTAGTCACTGACCTTCATAGCATGTGGCGGCAGGGACAGAGAAACACTGATGCAATTCCAGATGGATTGGATTTGCTTTTCTGTTGCCACAGGCCCTAAATTGTCAGTAGGGTGACCGCATTTGAAAAGGAAGTGTCCCGTTCTACTCATTTTCAGATAAGTAAAACAATACTTATATGTTTAGAACAATATTCCCAAGAGAAGTTGCTATAGCTAAGAAAATATGCAGAAAATAGATGCTGGGACTATTGACTTGGGTTTTTCCAGTTTTGCTTTGTGGGTTTAGGTGACTCAACATAACCAGCATTCTTCACCTGCAATGAAAAGGAGTCACAGCGAACCCCACACATCTTACTGGCTTTGCCTCCAGCCATCTGGGCTGTAGTTTAGAAACACCTTGGGGCGTTTTTGGAAATGTGGTTGCCCATGCCTGAGCAGTCTGCTCTCCCACCTAGGAAGTCTGATTTTGTTTCTGCCTCTTAGTTTCTCCATTTATGGAGAAAAGTTGATTTTAAAAAAATGTCTAGTAAATAAAACACAGGAGCTAGAGGATGTGAGAGAGGACAGAATGTGAAATCTCTATAAACAGCACAAGGATCAAAGACAGACAAACAGACAGATAGACAGACAGACAGCAGCCTAGGTCCTCTCATTCATCCTGGGAGTGGTCTCTGCTCTCACTGGCTTCCCACTGTCTCTTCTCAGATTCAAATTCATCCCTAAAATCATCTTTTCCCATCCTCAAGGGATGAAAACAAGCAGCCACAGCATGAGGTGAGTGAACCACAGCCAGTGGAGCACATTGTTGCAAGGTTGACCCTTGCTGTTTTCTGTAGAATGGTGAAAGGCTTCTCGTAGCTGTGCACAGAAAATTGAGAGCACACACACACACCACCCATACTCATACACACTGCTTACACTTCTCTCTCCTACACACACACATACACACACACACACCCCACATACACCTTTCTCTCTCTCTCTCACACACACACACACCACACATACTCATGCACAACAATACACTTCCCGCTCTTACACACACATACTCATACACACTGCTTACACTTCTCTCTCCTACACACACACACACACACACACACACACACACACACACACACACACACACCACACACTCAGTGGAGGCTATAAGATTTACCTTTGCCTGAGGGCACAGTGTTGAAGTGACTCTTCCCACCGACAGATCTGCTTGGCTATATGAAGGTTGGGGTTGAATTTAGTCTATCTTAAAATTGGCCTCAATCCTCCTGTCTTTGTAATGCAGAATGTAAATGTATTATCCAAATAGAACATAACTTCCTCCTGCTCCTGTTTGCCTACAGGAAACCCTTATGTAGAGCACGCACATAAACTAGCTTTTCAGTTATTTTAAAAGCATCCCCACCCTTCCTTAGGCAAAAGAAAACCATGTGGCAAAGAACACATTTTTTAAATTCTTTAAAGAATCTGACATGCTCAAAAGGTGGATTTTTAAAAACTTGTTTACCTTTTTTGGGCTTTTACTTTAATTTTCATAAATCAGATGATCTTGTGGACTGGCCAGATTTAGACCAACAGAGTGGTGGGGATGTGGAAGAAAGAAAGACCTGGATGTTTAGAATGTGTGATTTCTAAAGACCCTCATGGAACATGGGGACATAGATGCAGCAAAGTACAATCACGACTGTCAAAATTAGATTCAGAGGGTTTATTATTATTATTATTACTATTATTTTTATGTGCATGGGTGTTTCGTGTGAATGTGTATCTATGAGCCACATGCATGCAGTACCAGCAGAGGCCAGAAGAAGTTGAATCCCCTGCAACTGGAGTTCCAGGTGGCTGTGAGTGGCTATGTGGGTGTGAATCAAACCTGGGTTCCCCGGAAGAACAGCAAGTGCTCTTAACTGCTGAGCCATCTCTCCAGCCTCAGAGGCAGAATTCTTGATGATAATGTAAGAAAATGGTGAAAGGTGTTGAAAAGATGCCAAGTGAGGTCAAAGTTTAATGGAGAAAAGGAAAATGAGTCAAGTTCAGGAACAAAATGATAATGGAGCAAAGAATGAGGCAAAATGTAGAGAACAAGGCAGTTAGCAATCAACTCTCTGAAAATGGCTGTTTCTGTGTTCCTACCCTAAAGTTTCTGACTCCACAGAACTGGTATTAGATTACAAAATTTGGTATCTGGATTTCTCAAAAAGCATGCCTGTAGTGTTGAGTTATGAGGATCAGTGGTCCCCAGGTCTAGTTGATCCGTGTGGATCAGCTCTACCATCATGTACCAGTCTCCGGCTCTGCATATTTATATTTTAGCCACATATGTACAAACAACAGAAAATTCAAGGAAAGCAGCCAATGCTAGGAACACAGGTCTGTAACCTCAGCTGCTTAGGAGTCTGAAGCAGAATGAACACCATTTCAAGGGCCACCCTGGGCTGCACAGTGAGTTCAAAGGCAGCCTGGAAAAGTTAGTGTCAGAGATAAACACTTCTTAAGTGAGGTGGGCACTCTACAGGTGTTCAGTGCCAAAGCCTGCCTGGCATTCCTGGGATGGTAGTTTCAATCCCTATAACTGAAGACCTAAATCCGGAAAACACTTTGGGGCAAGCCAAATGTCCAGTGTTATTCCTAGCAGTTAATGAGTCTGTGAATCACGTTGCCTTTTTTCTCGTCAGACAAAGGATAACTCCTCAGAGGTTCAGGATTGTGGGTTGCTGGGCAGAAATACAGAACTCATGTGTGTTTCCCAACATGAGGTTGCACTGCTTGACCTGACATACTACAGTCATAGGAAACTCTGAAATTATCATGGGAGAGACAGATGGTTGATAAATGAGGTTTGTGACTAAAGTATTCAGAAACCCACAGAAATCAATTATGGTAAATATTTCCAGAAAGCTCACCTGACATTCCGTTGAGAATTTTTTTTTCTTTTTTTACTACAATGATTTATTTGGAGAGAGAGAAGTCAAGGAAATACGGTTTTTCCCTTACCTGGGAAATGTACCAATTCTAAAATAATGAATATGCACAAAGATAATAATGACTTTTCTCTTTTGCATATTTTCAGAGTCTCATTTCATTTTGTGGTAAATGTGTCGTGTTGCACTCTTTATGCTTTGAGTTGAAACCCCAAAGTGCCTTATTTGGCAGGCTCCTGAGTCCTCTGTGGTCATTACAAAAACAGTTAATTGTCATTATTATCCAGAATTATGAAAATAATCTAGGTTTAATGAGAGGGAGCTCAGTTGCCTGCCGCTTGCTGTACTGGCTCATACATATACCGATAGCATTAACACGTGCAATATTGTGATACCTCCCGGCATTTGCAAACTGGGTCAGGGCAGGCACTCCTGAGGTTTTAGGGGAACTACTGAAATGGAGTTTATTCCGTGTGGAGCCTTTGATCTCCACCTGAACAAATGCTAAACTCACAAGGATGACATGTGTCTGCCAGGTCCATCACAAGCACTTCACAGTGTGTTAACCATGGTCCTAAACCACGAACGCATGATTTACCTGGCACTCACTAGGTAAAACTCACTTCACTGTTTATGGGAACAGACCACCAAGCCACATCAATCTTTTATCCAATAAGCCTTCTGGATTCTGTTGTGCTAGCCCCCTGTGTGGCTGCTGTCCTAAAGTGCCCACCCCACTTTGCCGATTTGGTTTTCACAGACTTAAGGATGAGACTTTACCTTTGGCTTCTATTACTTTCGTCATTTGCTGCCTGTAACTCCAGCCTATTAAAATGGTTGTGAATTCGGATTCTGTCCCCCAACGTATTCATTATCTTTTAAATCTAGGCAAGTTGAAGGAGGTGTGTTTAATTTGTAGCCCAGCCAGTGTCACACAGCTGTTCTTCGGAAAATAGAGCGTGATTAAATACCATGCGGAGGAGAGGAAATTGCTTTCCTTTGTCCCCGGAGAAGACAGCTCCAAAGTCTTGCAAAACTAAGATATTGAGGAAACTCCAGAATTAATCTCCAAATATTTACTTTCATTCCATATTCGCTTTCAACTTTGTCCTACACAGAAGTGAAACTCCATTTGCTTTGTCCTCGCAAAGCTAGGCAAGGTCAGCATAGAAATTAAATTCCTGCCATCTTGAATTTACAGCTTGTTTCTCCTAAATTTCATTCCAATCTCATTTTGCAAGTGTTTCAAGATTGGTGTGAATCCTTAACTTTCAAACACTCAATTTATAATAATAATAATAAAATAATGCCTTAAAGTGTTGCAGTCAAAAAAATTTTAGCATACGGGGTTAGATTTCTACATTGGAAAGGGGGAATTTTGTGTGATTTATCTTATAATATTGAGAACATATAACTCAGATTCCCATCTTTTAAAGATGACTGTCCTATTGTAGTTTAAGGTACTTCTAGATTTGATTCTTCTCTCTGCTGTATTGGTTTGTGGTATCTAGTTTGTAGTTCTTGAGTCCTTTGAAATGAATTCTTATACTTTTTATACTATATTATAGAGTAAAAGGAAAATAATAAAACATATAACCTGAATAATGCTATGTAAACATCAGGTGTATACTGTTTATTGGCATCTATAATATGAAACAGTACCCATGTAAAGAATACTTGAAAATATTTAGGAATAAATGAGCTTGTTAAACTAGAATTATTTTGCACTCATAAAGTTAAAAGTAATGGTGGATATGTGCTTAAAAATACAATGGGCAGTGAAAGTGTAGAACTCGATCTAAAGCTCCACAGCTTCAGGTTACCCATTGTAACTGCATAGAAATTCATTAAGGTGTATAGGCTTTATCAGGCTGGTCTCACTAAGTGATGTGTTTTTTCTGTAAGTTACTTATAGTAAAATTTTAATTAATAAAACTTAAGAGAAGAGGTAAAACCCAAACTACTGTGCCAATCTTGGCATCCATCTCTGACACAGTTGGCCAGAAGGATGCATATGGTATCAATGTCCAATTCCCTCAAGATTTTCTAACCAGGCATCATTCCATCTGCTCGGCTTTCTCAGAGGCGTTAGTAGCTGTCTTAGTTGACCCCAAATCCAGAGATCTAGATGATAGCCAGGGTTGCTTCAAAAGCTCCCACAGTGAATGCATGTCTGTGTGGGTTTCAGTGGCAGTAATTCTCATGGAAATGCCCCTTGAGCAGTATCTGAGGGGTAGTTTGTACCAACGGGCTGCTGTTTCACAGGGGCTTGGTATGCCAGTGGGTGTAGGGGGAAGCGGACGTTACTCTCCTCCTTTGATTAGTATAGTACTGCTTTTGTGATTCTACCCTCTGGTGGATGCTTTGTGAAGTGTTCTCCACCTGCAGTGTGCTATCCAGCCTTCCTGAGGAGCTGGCCAGTCTGGGGCCAGTCTAAACCTATGCCACACAACACCTTTCTATGTCTACTTTAAGTATATTATAAAAATCAACCTTAAAATCACATTAGATTAAACTTAAAGTCCTTGTTCCATTAATTTGTGTGTGTATGTGTGTGTATGTATATGTGTATGCATTGTAGACACACACACACACACACACACACACACACACACACACACACATATTGGAGTAAGATCCAAATGACCATGGCATACAGACTTTACAGATTTGTGTACTCAAAGTGGAATTTGTGGTGCGTGCAGAATTTGATCTAATTCTGCAGTATGAATATATATACATTTATGTGTATATACATATATATGTATATATGTATATACATATATATACATACAAGTTTTGGTGGTTCATGTATGTTACTTTTAAAGAATTTATATTTATCACTTTCATTTATGTGTATATGTGTGGGTCTGTGTGAGTGAATGCATGTGTGTGGTGCCCACAGAGCCCAAGACAGAGCATCATCTTCCCTGGAGCTGGCGTTACAGATGTTTGTGCTTCCCAATGTAGTTTTTGGGAACAAACTTGGGTCCCCTGGAAGAGCAACACATGCTTTTAACTGCGGAGCCACCTGTCTGCCCGCACTGTTACTTTCTATTGTCATTCTTTCACAATGCTTGGGACAGAAAGGTTGGCACTTTCCTTGTCATGATCTTCAGTACAATTGTACTATACCTGTGTGTTCTTTAACCATGGACACACAGTATGTGGTGTTTTATACCAAAAATGTATCTTCTATGTTACAACAGGAGACCTTTAAATCTTCCATCTCAGATCAGGAATCACTCATGTTCTATTCTTGTATTGCTATAGTTCAGTGATCAGAAGGGACAGAGACGCAGCTATGTGCTGTTACCATCAGCCATTACCAGGCTTAGGGGTTCCTTTAATCTTTTAGGGCCCCCGACACAGGCTAAACTGTAATTTGTGGCTTCAACAAAGTAAAGGATTTTAGAGCTAGGCAGGATGAAGCAGAGTTGGAGATTTTATTAAGCCCATAAAAGGCTAGGAGAAAGAGAAGTGCTTGGAAAGAAAGACATCCCCAAGTGAGAGCATGGGCTCTTCAAGAGGAGCTGTAACTGGAGTTTTCCTGCCTGGCCCATGGTCAGGACAAATCTCTATCACCTGCCAATCCTGCAGCTGCTCAAACCCAACCAAGTAAACACACACAGAGACTTATATTTCTTATAAACTGTATGGCCATGGCAGGTTTCTTACCAACTCTTCTTATATCTTAAATCAACCCATTTCTATTAATCTATAAGTTGCCATGTGGCTCCTGGCTTACCAGTATCTTAACATCTTCTCATGGTAGCAGCTGGCGTCTCTCTGCCTCAGCCTTTCACTTCCCAGAATTCTCTTCTCTGCTTGTCCCACCTATACTTCCTGTCTGGCTACTGGCCAATCAGCATTTTATTTATACAGAGTGATATCCACAGCAAGGAGTCTTCATTTTAGCCATATATGGCATTTGAGTGACTCTCAGGCCATGTCAAATAGCTGCTAAGAAATCCTCCCACTCCTCTTTCTCATTATTTTGGTGAGTAAGATTGTAACATAGCTCCAGAGATGTCTCGGATGGGACTACATGGGATTAGACTCTGATGAGGTAAAACTATGAGCTATTAGCATCACACAAGGAGTTTATTTAGTACGTGGCTTTTCTCTCTAAATGGGGTTTCTGGTGAGATTCTTAGAAAAATTTCAAATTTATTGCCAAGAAGGGTGAAAAGTTTGAAGCAGTTGTTACTGTGCTAAAACTCATCTTGCAAGAGGATTCAACTAAACTCCCACACAAGGGACTCTCTTCCTTCTGTCCACAATTTCCCTCCTGTCCCTTTAGTTCCTGCTATTTGTGTTGAAGATTCAGAAAAGATGAGACCCACAGAGAGAAAACTCACATTTCATTGTATAGTTAGGAACAATTTCTTTGCATATGTTGACTTTTTATTGAAAATCAATTCTTCTTTCACACAATACATCTTGACCACACTTTCACCTCCCTCCCCCTCTGTTTCCTCTTCAGAAAAGAGCAGGCTTCCAAGAGACAACAGTCCAACAGAACAAAACTAGATACAATAAAACAGAGCAAGAGCCCTCATATCAAGGCTGGATAAGGCAACCCAATAAGAGGAGGAGTCCCAAGAGCAGGCGAAAGAGTCAGGGATATACCAGCTCCCACTGTTAGGAGTCCCACAAAGACACCAAGCTAACAGCTATAACATATATTCAGAGGACCTGGTGTAGATCCTTGCATGTGCTGACTTTTAAAAAGAATCTGAAATAATAAAGGAGAAAAGACACAAACACTTAAAGAGGGGGAGAACATTCAAAACACAGGCAAAGGTACATCAGTGTTCTAACTAAGGAAAATATGTAAAGAATTCTAGAAACTATTTGAAACTTTGGGGTGCTTAGTACAGTTGTGGGGGAGCCTGTAGGAGATGAGATATAAAAGGTAGATATGTAAACTCTTTGAAATAAATAAGAAAGTTCTTCAGTTATGCTGAGTACATGCTCAACACAATAAAGAAAGGACAAAAGAAGGAAAGAATAGATAGATAGATAGATAGATAGATAGATAAACTCTGTTCCAAAAAAATCAACAAATCAAATGAGAAAAATACAATAGAAAATTAAATTCATTTGCAAAGCAGTCAAAATGTTCTAAGAATAAATATAGTAAGGATGTTGAAAAATCAAAAAGATAATAAGAACTTGACATATGTCTGAATAAATAGAAACAAATTTGCATATTAATACAGATGAATATCAATATTAATATTAATTATTCTTCCTCCTTCAACTCTATAAAATACAACTGGCCTTCTATGGTATCTGAGGTAACATATAGACTCTCTGAGAAACAACAGGTTGGATAGTCTGGAAGATATGGGGTGATTTATAGCCCTTTCTATCAAATTTCCCTTGGGGAGACAGCCCATTTCCAACTGTCATTTCATATTGCAGAATTAGATCAAATTCTGCATGCACCAAAAATTCAACTTTGAGCATACAAATCTGTAAAGTCTATATGCCATGGTCATTTGAATCTCATTCCATTAAATCTCCCAGGCAGGAGGAAACAAAAACATTATGAAAATGCCCTGGGATTTGGAGAGGAGATTTATATACACTGCGCTTAGCATCCCTGGCAGATGTAACTAAAATCCAACAGAAGCTCTGGCAGTAACAAACTTTCCACATGGGCTTCAGATTTGTACCTGGCACTTGCAACTTCTGTTCACGTTTGATCAGCAACATCTGTTACATGAGGATAGGTAATAGAAGTGTATAAGATCCAGATGGCCATGCTAGATATGTGTTCAGCCCTTGCTTTAATGTTTAAGATCTTGGGCAATTCATTTAGGATTGAGCCTCTTCATTTTCGTGGTTTGAAGCTCGAATAGAGAGTCTCTAGGACCAAGGGACAGACTGAACAGAGCTGTAGCAGGAAGGCACACAGGATTGTGTGTGAGGTCTGTCTGAAATGCACAGAAACTTGAGGGCCATCCGTGGGGAAAAGGATGGGGTTGCTTAGTCATCTCGCCTAAATCAGGGACTGTGGATGTAGGAATGGACAGACCATCTCAAGAGTTCCCATGGCCAGCCCATCTTCCTTTGTACAAAACACACCCACAGTGAACATCTGCTGTTTTTAAAATATTATGTTAATGTTCGTGTCTGTTGAGTTTAAACCATCCACAGTCTGAAAGGAATCAGTCAAGTTTCTGAACATGTTGTGCAGGGAAATGAAGGCAGGAAGAGTGAAAATAATCCCCAGAGCACATTCTAAAACAATCACCACAGCCATCAGTCGCTGGAGAGTGACAGTGGCAGTCTGAATACTTTGGCACACAGTAATTAGAGATGGAGAGACACAGATCCAACCAGCATGTTCTATTATTAGTGATGTTCCTTAGCAGAGCTGCTCATTGAATGGATGCAAGACCCCATGTGCATACTCGAGGCAGCAGACCCTTGTTATAGTCTCTACAAGCCAGTGTTCACATCATAGGCACTGTACAAAACTATCACCAAGGTGACAGCTATCTGCACATGGCGGGTACAGGGGGATGAATGGCAGAATCAAGGCAAGAAGGGCAGGAGACTTCAAATAGTGCTCATCTGCAGCATTGACCATGACCCCTAGATATCCATGACCAAAGCCCCCTCATTGCCTGACTGACATCCTATAGAAAAAGATACATGAGAATTAAAGAGGTATCTGTAATACAATCATCAAAGTAATAAACAAAAGCAGAAATAAGCAGTTTTTAGTAATCACCCCCATTTAAGGTTCAAGCATTGATTACTCTGTCTTTGTCTCAGAGAAAAAATGAACTAATGTTCAGAGGGGTTAAGGACTTCCTAGGGTTACTGGCTGTGAATATGTACAACTCTCATTGGTTTATAAAGAAGTTGTTTGGCCCATAGCCAGGCAGGATAAGGTTAGGTGGAAAAACTAAACTAAGGAGGAGAAGAAGAAAGGTAGAACAAGTGAGATTCGGTGAGCCACCCAAGAAACAAGATATCAGAGGACTGGTAAAGCCTTGGACCGTGTGTCAATACATAGTTTAATATAAATGGATTAATTTAAATGTAAGAGATAGTTAATAGTAAGTCTGAACTAATAGCCAAGCATTTTGTAATTAATATAAGCCTCTGAGTGGTTATTTGGGAATTGGCAGGGAGGAAAAAAACATCCATTTTATTGGAGAACATCCTCTGAACTGGTTAAAGGTCAAAAGGCAAAGGTGAACAGGAAGAGAGTGAGTCCCAAGTACCCACCTGTAACAGCAACTTCCTCCTCCTCATCTCCCTCTCCCTCTCCCTCTCCCTCTCCCTCTCCCTCTCCCTCTCCCTCTCCCTCTCCCTCTCCCTCTCCCTCTCCCTCTCCCTCTCCCTCTCCCTCTTCTTCTCCTTCTTCTTCTTCTTCTTCTTCTTCTTCTTCTTCTTCTTCTTCTTCTTCTTCTTCTTCTTCTTCTTCTTCTTCTTCCTCTTCTCCTTATCCCTCTCCTCCTCTTCTTCCTCTTCTTCTCCTTATCCCTCTCCACCTCCTCCTCCTCCTCCTCTTTCTTCTTCCTCTTTTTCAGCTTTTCTCTTTAGCACTCCCACTGTCTCATGGGACAAAGACTCTGAGGAACAGACTGGAGGGGCAATGGCTACCACACCTCACTGCATATTATCAAGCCCAGAAACTACCACAGTTTCCCTTAATTCTTGTCATGGTCGCTGTTGTTTGTGAGACAGGGTCTCACTATGGAATTCAGGCTGGCCCCAAACTCACAGAGATCACCCTGTCTCTGCTTCCTGAGTGCTGGGATTAAAATCATGCGCCACCAAGTCCAGCCTTTCCCTTCATTGTCAATAGTGTACTTGGAACAGAATTTTAAATGGAAAGTGGTTTTGAATAGAATGGAGAGAGAAATTCTGAGAAGGGACTTAACCTTTGTGTGGGGATGATAAGGTTCTAGGTGTGTGGTATGGGTATGTGACTACACAAACACATGGAGCTCAGAGAAGAACTTTAGAACTTGAGCAGGGTTTCTCATCGAAGTGGAAGCTCAGCGTTTTCATTAGGTAGCTGGCCAGCAGGCTTTTTTTTGTTTTGTTTTGTTTTGTTTTGTTTTGGTTTTTCGAGACAGGGTTTCTCTGTGTAGCTTTGCGCCTTTCCTGGAACTCGCTTTGGAGACCAGGCTGGCCTCGAACCCACAGAGATCTGCCTGCCTCTGCCTCCTGAGTGCTGGGATTAAAGGCGTGCACCACCACCACCCGGCTGCCAGCAGGCTCTTGAGATCCTTTGTCTGTACTCTTTTCCCTGCAAGGCTGCAGTCATGGGCAGGCTTAGGCAGATCTGGCTTTTGAAATGAGTGCCAGGGCTTCACCTTTACCCTCTGAGCCATTGCCTCTCACCCACAGAAGAACCTGACTGCTGAATGTATCTCTAAAAATTTCACTTCTAATGGAATATTTCTTTCTCTGAGATAAAATCACATGGATACGATATGACCTCCTTATACAATGGTCAGTAAACAGTGTGCCATGATTTCATCAGGTACGTGTCATGGCTTTATTCAGATTTCTCTTGGCTAGTTGAAATTCTGAATTTTAATTTTATTTTGGTTGCTATTAACATCTATAAAATTTTGACACTGTAAAAAGAAGTAAAATAAAAGGCTAGTTATTAATTCAGCGAGTCTCTGAACCACATTTGCTTTTTCCCGTAACAGTCTTAGGCAAGGCTCCAGTCACAACTTACGCCTGTCATTTTCTGTAATTAAAAGTACACAGTCATATTTATGCATTCTGCCTGCTAGCAGCTGCAGTGAGATTAACTGTGAACAAAGAAAACATTTTGACACAGTTAATTATACGGCAGTTCTCCTGTGCGAGCAAATACCAGCTACCTCCTTGCATGTGTAGCACTTTTTTCTGTTATTTTACTTCCACACAATCTTCTAAGTAGTCATGAACAGCCTTGTGTTATACCTACAAGGGGTTTGCACCCCCAAACCGTAGCTTAATAAAAGGTAAATATATACAGTAACTTCATAAACATATGTATATCATATTATCAAGGTAGAAGGGAAAATGCTTTATTTGGGGGAGCAAAATTCCAATCATTTTTTTAAAATGTCACTTGAGAAGGAAAGCAGAAACAGGATTCAGGCTCTTCTTTGCAAGAAATTAGAGATTACAAGTCGATCCCCTCATCTCTTGCTTTGTAAGTAAAAGCTGTGTTGTTTGAGGGCCGGGCTTCACCGAGCATCGAGTTTACATGCTCGACAAGGGGGCAGAGGTTGCAGCTGAGGCTTTTAACTCAGAGCACGAGATGACCATGACCATGGAAATGAGAGGGACAGGGAGGCCAGGATGCAGTTTTGACTTGAAGCCTGAACCAACTTGTGACTAGTGATGAAGGTCATTTCTGATCACCATCTCCGGGACTTTGTAGAAGAGAATTACCATAAAGCAGTAACTGTGGCCCAGAAAACTGTTTGCCATCAGACAAAGAGCCCACCTCAAAGGAGAGCCTGAAAGGAACTGAGGGAAATGTCACCCATGGGAGGGTCCTTCATTACTAAAGCCAGCTCCATTCTTGTCTTTCTCTTCCCATTTCTCTTATTCTCCTCCTTTCCCCTTTCCTCATTATACTGCTGTTCAGAATCTCAAAAAATAATAGAATGGCCAGCAGCACAGACTGAGGAAGAACTGGACCCGGGTGTGCCGAATGGTAGGACTGCCTAGCTTGAAAGCAAATGTAGAGACACTACGGCTTGGGGAGAATCTCCTTTGTTAAATTCCTTTAAAATGAACAACAAAGTACTGAGATTTACTCAGTGGCTACAAGAACTGGCTTTGCTCATTCAGAGCCGAGAGCACTGTCCCTGTTTGTCTCACATGTAGAACAAGGGCCATCTCCTCTCACATGCGAGGGTCCAGTAAGACCATGAACACCAGGTGCCTGCTTCAGTATCAGGCCCTGCTTACATGGTCCCTCTCATAAAACTCAGTGTGCGATAAATGCACACCTTTAAAAAGAAGAACGAAACCTTCCTTACCATCCCTACCGTCAAATAGATGTTTAGTAATTCTCTTAAGTGAGTGAAGTCACGTTATCTTCAACTTCATTATATGGAAGGTAATGGGGTGCGGGAGGTAACAGACTTCCACCTCCTGGCATATTGTTGCACAGGAAAATGGCAGTACTAAGGTAATGTCTAAAGAAAAAGCTATTATGTATGAGAAAATACGTTACTAATCATGCTAAAAATTTACACCATGCTGAAAGCCAATAATTTCTTCAATAAAAAAATCCCTAGGAAGTAAATAATGGCTATTTATTCCTCATACATATATATTTCTGGATGACTGATAGAAATGTGCCCTACAGAGAAATCATTTGGGTACTGTGCAGATTTAATAAAAGCAACAAAGTATGATTGTATGAAGTCATCTTTGTAACTCATGTCTATCAAGGCCGAGCTACTTCCCTCATCTTTAGGGTGAGCTGAGCAGTACATTATCACAATTTATCTTGGGCCTTGACACCTCTGAAAAATCACACCTCCCATGTCACTGTTTTCAGCGTTCACTTCCATGAAGAGAGTTTCTACAGCCTCCAACCTCCACATTTCCTAACTTCCTCTTCCACTGGCACTCCAGGATTTGGGGAAGTGATGTGCAGATGGCCGCTGGCTGAGGGAATGAGTGCTGTAACCCACTCAAACCGTCACCAGATCCATTACCACGGTTGCACGCTGGGTCAGACCCCATCAGGATGCTCACTGGACAAGAGCCAAGGGCCAGGATAATTGGATTTCCTCTCAAAGTGCATCAAAGCATATCCACCAAGAAGGCCCCCACTGGCTTCTGCTTTTCCTGTGTGCAGCAGAGACTGGAGACGCACGCTCTGCACTCCCTAATCCTGCCGTGTCTGTCACACACAGGGCACCCACAGTCATGTACACAGTGTGTCTCTTTGAAAGTTACTGATTTTGTAAAACTTCAGTATGTGTATAGCTGGGGAAACATGAACATCTGCATGTGTTGTAAAACGGGGGCGGGGGGGTGGCGGTTATCTTCACAGTGAATGAAGAAATGATCTTATTTTATTATGCTGTTAAATCTCTGTAA